>NC_140291.1:10091330-10101330 GCF_964030765.1 Micromesistius poutassou
GGAAGCAGTTTTTACAGCTCTAATGGCTTGTTTGCTCTTGACTGTCTTTCCGTCTTTAATTTAGTCCCCAGTGTTCTGTAGTTTGAAGGATGATGCATCCTTGTCTGTGTGTGTGCGTGTGTGTGTGTGTGGGAGGGGGGGGAGAAAGGGTGGGGTGGTGTGGATGAAACCAGTGGTGTTTTCATATGCACATCATAACTCAACATCAGGCTTATACACCTGCACACACACACACACACACACACACACACACACACACACACACACACACACACACACACACACACACACACACACACACACACACACACACACACACACACACACACACACACACGTGCCAACTAGCCAATGAGCTAGTGTTGTGAATCCTAATCACCTCATATGACCGCTTGTTACAACCCCAAATAGTATCCAGGGGGATCTGGGGAGTAACAAAGAATATTTTTAGGTTCTGGGGGACAAGGAGGAGACACAGACAGAGGTAACGGTAAGCAAAAAGGTTTATTGATGGGCCAAAGAACTAAGAACCACTTTCCCAAAAGAGGAAAGCACAAATCAAAAGAACTAACTCCAAACCAACCAAATACTCCACTACTCAGAACTACAACAACGGCACTCCGTCACTAGCTCCCACACACAAACAATTGTCAACTGCTTGATGGCACAAAAGGCCCTGTGCAGCTGTCTGCTCCCAGCTTATATAGCCCTCAGGTGAGCACAGGTGCACTACATTTCCTGATTGCCAGGGTTGCAATCAGAAAGGGGGGGGGGAAAGGTAATCTGGGGAGAGAACACAATGAAACACAAACACAACACAAACACAACACACTAGATCCGTAACACCGCTTCACTCACAAGACTTCCATAAAACATTCATTTTTATGAAGTACTGAATAATTGCCACTATGAGCCACACCTTCATCTTCATATTCATCTTCAGAACTGGTTCAAACCAGTGCTTCTCAGTCTGGTGGGTCGAGATCCATAATCGCATGGGCATTTTGGGTGGGTCGCAGAGTATTGCAAAACCGTAATCCATCGAAGAAGCCCATATAGTTTCATTGGCCTAAGATATCACTGAGTTTAGACCCAATGGCTGCAGTTTGTGTTGGCCCAATGATTGTAACTGTATATGAAGGCATTGTTGATTCCTGCAATATTGGTTTAGAATATTTGGGTTGTGACTTAATGACACATGAGGGTCCTGAGGCTAGACCAGTGGACAACCACTGGTTTTAAACCATATATGATTCTGCTCCAGAAAACCTGGGAAACATTATCTTTATTTATTCTATTTTGTTTAAGAATGCTTGATTCTGATTGGCTGGGAGGAGGGTATTAACCCGGCAGGTTGCCCGCTGACTTGTCGGTTGTACGTACGTTATTAAACTAGTGATCAGATGTGTGGTTGCTATAGAAACTAATTAGCTACAGCTGAGCTAACGTTATTCACCGTAGTTCTAAAGGGGACTACTTTTTGAGGGAGATGAACTCAAACAGAGTATACATTTAATAAGCATGCAATATGAATAAGAAAAAGCATAATTATTAAAGTATTTCAATTGTTTTATTATGTTGGCAAGCAAGAAGTAGAATAAACGGGATAATCACCTCAAGGCAGGGCAATAAATAGTTTGATATGCCTGGCTCGTGGAAGGTTACTGCCGTCGGTAAGCCGTCCACAAGCCGGGCATATCAAACTGTTTATTGCCCTGCCTCTCGGTGATTATCCCTTACTTATTACACGGCTCTTCTCAATGCTGTAGAATGCTCCGTTCACTTGCATGGGGCTTCCCGACTTCCGGCGGTCAATTATTTTTTTTATAATTGACCATTGCTAAGCATATAATGACCGCTGTCAAGGAAAGTGGATTTTTTGCCTTTGATTCATGTCTTTCGTATCACTCCGCAAGACCGCAAGTAGTCCGGTAACTTATCAACCCCAGCGTATTCGGTTGCTAAGCGACGTCAACATCTTTGGGGGACTATTTCTCTGCTGATGCTCAACACTACGAATGCTTGGCAAGTAGCCGTGTAATAAGCGGGATAATGTACAGAACGTCGCCGGTCATTATCGAAAATAAGCCCCTTCAGGGCGAAGCAAGTCACCTCCGCTTCGCGTCGGTGTCCTGTTCGCCCTGTCGGGGCTTATTTTCCCGATAATGACCAGTGTCCTATACATTATCCCTTACTTATTTTCTGTATTAGACGTAAACGCACCTTAATTAGGTAATTACCAAGCAATCTGCGGCCCTGCTCGGTTCTCGTTTGGCAGCAAAGGGCATCCGCAAGAAAAGCCCAATTAGCCCCTTCACTCGATCCAAGTGATGGAGTATCAGTGGTGCAGCGACGCAGAGGCTGGGGTTTTAGGTTGGGGGTTGTGCACCTCATTGCACCAGGAGGAAGCGAGGTAATGGAAAATCAAAGGAGATCTGTGCTCCCACAGATGTCGCCACACTACTGTATCGGTCATCTTGAGTGGGAGCAGGAGAGAGGGAGATACAACGTGGTCTCCACAGAACATCTACATGCTGAGTTACATCGCTCATGCATAAGTATTTCGACTTGCATATAGATGCATATGCTGTATAAAAATGAATGTGAGCATACATACATGCACACACATATAAACTCACACATACACACGCGCACACACAGATGCATGAAAAATACACACAGACACATGCACTCGCAGACACAGATACATATGACATAAACACACATACACGCACACACATGTACACCACTAATCCGCTTTAGAACAGGAAAGGGGTGATCAAAGGCTGCCAAGGTCAGATGGGGGGCTAGGAAACTGGCCAAACCACCTGTGAATGTGGAGAATAGGCCCATACAATGCAGCACTGCCTTGTCTGCCCCCTACTACTCATCCAGTGCAGCTCAAAGGAGCTTGCAGTGTCCAATAAAAATGCAAAGGACTGTGTAAAGAAATGGGAAACTGTCACACAACCAACCAGCTTCAAAGACTCGAAAAGAAGAAGATGAGGACTGCATGACATTTACCAAATTAACTCAGGGATGCCAAAGGGCTCTGAGAAGAGATCATGTCTACTGGGGCTCCCCGTCAGACTGTCAAAACTCCCAACAAAGTATTGTGTTTAGGGCAACATCTGCGCGCAGGTAGTGGCTTCAATCATCTCGTTAGGCTGGGCACTGGAGTGGCTCTCATCGAGCCGAATTTCTTTCTTTCTGTGATCCAATTAGGAAACCAAACTCCTCGTGGAGAGGAAGATGGAGGTGGGGATGCTAGGCGGGGTAGGTGGTGGTGGAGGTGGGGCGGAGGAGAGGGCCATGTACCTTAACCAGATGGGAGTCTGCAACCGATTAATCAGAAGACATGTGTCTCTGTAGTGGAGGGATGTTTTGGTTTAAAGGGGTGTTTTTTTTGCGATTAAAAAATATCTGCTTCGAACACAAGTCAACATCAGCGCTCTGCATTTGCGGGGGGAAAAAAAAGGCAAAAACAGGGAATCTGCAGAATGGGATGTTGGCGTAGCTACTTCTCCACCTACGGTTTGCTTTCTAAGGTAGTAGTAAACGTTTATGTTTAGCCCAGGTAAAGTAAAGTCTGTCCTGTCGACTGTGACGCTCTAATCGTTCATGGCTGAATGAACCAAACGAGCACAGCTCCACTGGGCGGGGCGGAGCCTCTCTCTGCTTTTAATTGTGTCAATGAGTGGGTGGTGTGGAGGAGGCTGCCACTGAGGATACTTAATTCCTTCAGGATGCGAGCGCAGGGAGCTGACCTCCATATGACAAGATCAGAGAGGAGGGCAGTTCCATCCCTATTCATTTCCCCATCACATCTCTTCAAAGTACTCACAGATATATGTATCTAGGTTCTGTTCTGTCCTGATTTCTCTCTCTCTCTCTCTCTCTCTCTTTACTCACCTCATACTTGCGCTTTATTCCATCAGATCTCTTTTTTATCTTTCCTTCGCTCACTGCCTCCCACACTCGATGCTGCCTTCGTTCCTTCCCTTCCTTTCCTTTCCTTCCTCACAAACTTTGCTTCCTTCCTTCAGAATTTTGGAATACATTTTTTTTCCTCCATTCGGTTGTCCAAGGTTACAGCAAAACATGTGTAAATAACATAAACAGGCACACGTCCACACACACATGCGGACACACACACACACACACACACACACACACACACAAACACACATATATATACACACACGTCTTCATAATTATCCCAAAAGCTCTTTAATGAGTCTAAGTGATTAATTACAGGGTGGATGGACCAAGTAATATAGATACTAGAATAGCTTTCAATTACCTCATTTAAATCTGATCATTAAAACAGTGAGAGTGGGATGAAGTGGAATGGAGAGGGGGGAGGGGAGAGAGAGGGGGAGAAAGAGATAAGAGAAGGGGAGGAGAGAGAGAGGTAGAGAGACGTAGTGGAAGAGATAAAAATGGGTGGAGGAGAGAGAGAGAGAGAGAGAGAGAGAGAGAGAGAGAGGTGGAGGGGAACGAGTGAAGTGGGCAGAGAAGAAAATAAAAAAACAGATCAAGTAAATGATAATTACAGACAGAATGACAGAGCTTATAGCATAATAACAAACATCTCGATACATCTTGGGTCCACCCCAAGCCATTCTTTTAACGAATAAAACCCGTGTCACAGTACTTCAACATGGTGAAAACGTAATCTCGTCATGAGTTATAGCACATGAAAGAGACCTGGCCTCAAAAACACATCTTCTATGTATATATCTATATATCTATATAGTATTTAGAATACAGTTTATTGTAAAAGCCCTATATGATCGGTGCTGCACTGTGGTAACAGAAACAGAAGCCCAGTAGAAAAAGAAAGACAGAGGGAGAGAGAGAGAGAGAGAGAGAGAGAGAGAGAGTGAGAGAGAGAGAGAGAGAGAGAGTGAGAGAGAGAGAGACAGAGAGACAGAGTGAGAGAGAGAGATAGAGATAGAGAGAGAGAGAGACACAGAGAGACAGAGTGAGAGAGAGAGACAAAGAGAAATAGAGAAAGATAGTCAATGAGAAAGAGCGAGAGAGAGAGAGAGAGAAAGAGAGAAAGCTATAGAGAGAGAGTGAGTAGTGAGTCTACAGCTGGTCAACATGATGTCCCCAAAACCATTTGACAGATTGTGTTCATATGGACTGCATACCCCCCCCGGGCCCCGCCCCTATCCTTCTAACCCCTAGCCCGCTCGCCACTCAACTCATCATCCTACTATAATACACACACTTCAACATTTCAAAACAAGGATCTCATTCCAAACAACAGCATCGCTCCCTTCCAGGATATATTTGCTTAAGGTTACGATTCATTTATATAGTAACGTGTTATACTTTTATACTTTATAATTTTTTTGCCACATTAGGAAGCAAATTTCGATTCGCTTTTTATGATATTTTCATACAAGAGGTTCATACAAGAGACTCTTCAAAAGTCGTGCCACACCAAATGCCTGGTCGCTCCCCTTTGCAAGGTTAGGTTGCTTCCCAGTACAGCCAGTGGTTCCTCTGGTCCACTGAGCACGTCTAGCTGTCGGATGTTTAAGTACACAGCAGCTTGCAGCTGAACGGGGAATTGTACAATCAAGAGTATTCAAGAGTAGCACAATCAAAGTGTGGTGAGCCTTTGATTCTTTTTCTAACCTCTGGTGGTCTCGTTTGGTGAGCCAACGTGGGCGGTGCTGTGGTGGTCGATCTCAGTGCATTGTTATTCTCTTCAGAAAAAGGTATCTCCCAGAATTCACCAGGAAAGCTGTCAATCAATCAGGCTAAGGGGGGGGAGATTTCGTAGAGGAAGATGCTCTCTCTGATTCCTAATTGTGAATATGTAACGTTTGACCCCTGGGACACTTTCTATGAACGTAACTAGCTGGAGGTGTGTTTTCTGGAATAAATGTTCCAGTTCGATTTTTGCTTTCTCTCTCCAAAACTAAAGTCTGTTGAACGCCACTCCTTCTTTCTTAGAATGTATACCTTAGGAAATTGACAAAAAATCTAGTTGGAAATGTCATTGAAATGAATACATTAAAATCTATAAATGAATCACAGGACCTATTGCTTTCAAAACCCCGACCACAATAGCCATTCAATCATCATACAAAAATACAACAATAAATAAAACCAATACGTTTTTGTTTCTTATATACCCATTGACATCACCTATGCTTGTCACAAGGTCCCTAGTTTCTACGTCACTTCACGGAAGTCCATCGTGTTCACCGCTGCCCCTGATTGGCCGACGCGGGGTCACACCTCTGACTCCAGACTGGACACCCTCCTCCAGGGCCTCTGCGCACAGGGACTCCCCTCGGGGGCCTGTCCCGGCGGCCCCGCCTCCAGTCCGCCCTGGGACCCCTGACACAGTCTGTAGGCGCCGTAGGCCCCGTACAAGCTGTCCTGGTACATCAGGGGCTGCTGGCTGCCGCACCGGCCCCCGCCGCAGGGGGCCAGCATCTGACACACCTGGCTGGGGCTGGGCTGGCCGCCCGGGGCCTGGGCGTGGGGCTGCAGGTCCAAGGGGCCGTGGTACAGGGGCAGCCCCGGGTACGAGTTCAGGTAGTGGGAGTACTGTCTGCTGAGCATGCTGGTGGCCCTGCGCACCATGCCCAGCCCCAGGCCGCCGGCGTGCCTCACCGCCTCCCCGTAGGTGGGCAGGTGGGTGGACTGCGTGTACCGCAGCCTCTGGCCCTTGCGGCCGGCGGGCCGGCGCTGGTCCTGCCGGATGTGGAGGTAGGTCTGGTTCCGCGGCAGACACACGCTGTTCCGCAGCGGGGCGGGGCTGTAGGCCTTGGAGGGCGCGGTGGCGGCGGCGGCGGCGGCGGCCAGGCCGCAGGGGAACAGGTCGGGCAGGACGGTCTGGCTGGACATGGACAGGGAGAGCGACGAGGGCGACTCGTCGTGCTGCCGGATGTGCTCGCCTCCCCAGGTGGCCTTGAGGAAGGAGGGGCGGCGTTGGCGGCGCCGGCCCCGCAGCACAAACTCCTCGGGGGGCCAGGAGCCGTAGTTCTCCACCTCGGGGCGGAACAGCTCCCCCGGGTAGAGGCAGTCCACGCTGGGGGCCGACAGGTGGTTGTCCAGCAGGTGGTTGGCCCTCAGCTCAGAGAGGTACACGGGGGGCTTGCCCCGTGGCTCCAGGTCCCTCAGCCTCCGGTGGTCCTCCCCCGGGTCCTCGCACTGGAAGCTCTTGGAGCGCCTCTTCCTCCTGGAGAAGCTGGCGTGGGGCGGCGGCTGGTCCTGGGCGGCCAGGGCGGGGGTCGGGTGGGAGGCGTAGATGTCGGGCAGCTGCAGCTCGGCGTAGGGGACGAAGGGGGAGCGGGGGTGGTCGTCCACGTACAGCCGGCCGGTGGTCGGGTAGGGGTACTGCTGATGGGGCAGCCGGCCGGTGGTCTGGTAGGGGTAGGGCTGATGGGGCGGCGGCGGGCGGTCCCCGGGCCCCCCCAGGTGGGGGCTGCTGAGGCTGGACACGGGAAGCGGCCTGTCGTAGAGGCAGGAAGCGGAGCGCGCCGGGAGGGTGTAGCGCAGCGGCGTGGGCCTCTGCTGCTTCAGAGAGGCGGCCAGGCGGCCGGGCGGGCTCGGCGGGCGGTGCTGGGCGAGGGGGGCGCAGCGGCTCTCGGCGACGTAGGCGAACCCCCCCGGGACCCCCGCGTCCCCCGCCGCCTGCATGGCCCGGAGCGGGGGCGGCAGCGGGCCGCCGTGGCGGCTCCAGTGCTCGATGGTCTTGGTGGCGTTGTCCAGGGAGCTCTCCACGTTGGCCGTGGACACCAGGTCCTTGGCGGTGCGCAGCATCTTCAGCACGTTGGCCTGGGCGTAGTTGGAGGTGAGGTCGGGGTTGGCCAGGCCCGGGGAGTGGCCCGGGTCCTCCACCCCGTTGCAGCAGCTGTAGATGCCCTGGGAGGGAAGGGAGGACGCAGGTGAGTGAAAAAACGACCACTCGTGGGGATGCTTTGACCGGTCTCAGGTCTCAGTGGGTGAAGGCATCCTCAGCCTGGGAGATGGAACCACCAACCCTGGCAGTGTTAATGCCTTGCTCCAGACAGGTTGGAGCTAGACAGGACCGCGGAAGATGAGAAAGAATACAAGAGGAGATGTAAGCATTAAAGTTGAAACGGTTGTTAGTCATGTGCCTCCCGGCCAAGTAAGATACAAGATCATGTTTATCATTTCGATGATTGGTTTTTTTTGTCCTACCCCAGAATTCCATTATTTGTTCCCTAGGCGATAGACTCTAGCGCCTAGGGAACTGAAATTATCCATAACCATCAAATTTGTGACTCCATAAACACCCTCACATACACACACACACACACACACACACACACACACACACACACACACACACACACACACACACACACACACACACACACACATCGGCTGTTGCGGCTCTCTGTGTACAGCGAGCCGATGGAGAACCCGACAAATTAAATTTGGCCTGTGGGACCCCCCATGAGGATTAAAGATCAGATTATCATTTAGTGGCTAATCTGATGAAACCCCTCACACACAAACTCACACACACACACACACACACACACACACACACACACACACACACACACACACACACACACACACACACACACACACACACACACACAGAGCCGCTGGTGTCATTGCGTTGAGAGGAGCAGGCTTTGGTCCATCTACACCAACAACCAGACTGCGGTTTAGGACCCTCTGGGTGTTGAGATTAAAAATCGAGATGCTTCCCAAAATAGAAGAATATACATTTTTCATGAGAAAGCAATATGTTGCAGAATATGCAAACAATCTCTCACTAATAGATGTGTTCATCCTACTCTCGCAATATATAAATATTTGAACAGTGTCTGTTACGGTTAAGAATAATGCTACATAATTATATGCAAACGTCGAACCATTAGCAGTAATTTGTTTTGCATGCCAGCTACGTATAGAGCAAAAAAAACATAATTACAGTGAATAGAAAACATGTAAAGCAATCAAATTGTCTCATTTGATGAGCATCTAACAACTACTCCATTGGTTTATTTAACACAAATGGACATTTTATCATGAATTTGAATTTGTCAGTGAATGAATTTGTCAGTGTTGTCTCTCTGCATGAATCTATGAGCCAATCAAATCCCTTCTTTATCCCGCTCAGACGTCTTCCAGACCTGTGGTCACACTTGCATGCGTCTTGTCCGTCGCTCACCCTACTGATGCCCAGCATGAAGTCCAGTTTGTGGGACTTGTGCAGGGAGTGGCGTAGCTTCCAGTAGAGCAGGTGCTCCCAGGCAAACACCAGCAGGCTGAGGCCCATGGCCACCAGCAGCATGTAGAAGACGCCCGCCATGTTATCTATGTCCAGCTTGCTGCTCATCACCTCGTTCTTCTCGTTCTGGCAGATGCCCGACAGCCACACCGTCTCCAGGCGCTGGGTGTCCCCTGGACAGACCCAAAGGGGGGGGGGGGGGGGGGGGATAAGAGTCATGGATGCATGGAGGGGTGTACGGTGATGCATGGATGCCGATGAAAGGATAGATGGATGGCGGGTGGGAGGGAGGGAGGGATGAATGAATACATGGATGAATGGATGAATGGATGGATAAATAGAAAGATAGATAGATGGATGGATGGATTTATTAATACACGGATGAATGGATGGATGAATAGACAGATAGATAGGTAGATAGATAGATTGATGGATGGATGTATGAACACATGAACGGATGATAGATGGATGATTGCATGGAAAGATGGATGAAGGAATGACTAGCGGATTAGACTCAACTTAAAAGATTCATGGAAATAGTATGTTGTAGTTGGCTAGACATTGGGTGTGAGCAGGACAAGGGAGAGAGAGTTGAACCCACACGTTTGAACTACTTCTTTAGGGAACTCAAGCTACAGTACATTTCTCCCATCTCCTCAGAGTCAGCTGTATCGGTCCCGTTGGCGTCCGCCCCGCCGTCCCTGTCACACCAGCGTGGGCCACAAAGTATGGCATCACACTCTTACGACAGCGTGA
>NC_140291.1:10113830-10128543 GCF_964030765.1 Micromesistius poutassou
CTTACTCCTATGCAATATATTTATAATAATGCTTATTACTGCATTACTGCAGATGCTTTTGGATACAGGCCGTTAAAGGGCAGGTCGGTGTGAAACATCTTGCGATGGATGGATGCTAACAGTTATATGGCGTCAGGACATTGGGGATCGCACCAACAACCTTTAGGCTGGGAGTGGACCCCCCCTATATCCACCACACTCTCCTGAATAAACTCAGGTCACAGGTTCTCTCACACACACACACACACACACACACACACGCCTGCAAACACACGGATACATCCCAGAAAACGTTGGTGATTAAAACATCAGGATTATGAATCTAGGTTATAACCTCATTATAATCTAGATTATAATCTCAATGATAAATCTCAGGTTTTTCCACTCATCCTCACTCGCAACTTGTGAAACTTGTCCCTGACCATCATTTTCCGCTGCTTTCATCATACTCTCAGAAGTGTTCAGACATTCCCATGGCTGAGCAGGAGATATAATTGCCGTGTCCATGGTGACCTTAGATGATAACTCCGAGTGGGGGGAGCATGAGGCCTGGCTCATTAAAGGAGATCCATGTCTGGTTAACAGTGGCTTTTTGACAGGAAAGGAACGGATTAAACAGAAAGTCTGAGAGAGGCTGGAATGGGAAGGCTTAGTGGCTCTGATGGCTTTTAATCAAAGACCATTTAGGTGTGCGGTGTGAGGGGTTACTGGTGAACACACACACACACACACACACACTCTCTGTCTCACACACACCACTCTCCCTTACACACACGCACAAACACACACACACACACACACACACACACACACACAAAATCTCACAAACACACATACACACACCGACACAAATACACAAACACACACACATAGACACGTAGACATAACACACACAGCACTGATGATCCTCCCTCCGGCCTCACTGCTTAATGGGGTATAAGAGCAGGGAGCAAAATAAATGAGAGAGAGTGGGAGAGAGAGAGAGAGAGAGAGAGAGAGAGAGAGAGAGAGAGAGAGAGAGAGGGAGAGGGAGAGGGAGAGAGAGAGAGAGAGAGAGAGAGAGAGAGAGAGAGAGAAAGAAAGAGGGAGAGAGCAAGAGAGAGAGAGAGAGAAAGAGGGAGAGGGAGAAATAGAGATTAACACAGAACATATTAAGGGAGGGTGAAGAACAATGGGGAGCATTGGTAAAAGGAATGACAGAGAGAGAGAGAGTGACAGAGAGACAGAGAAACAGAGAGAGACAGAGAGACAGAGAGAGCGAGAGAGAGACAGAGAAACAGAGAGAGACAGAGAGACAGAGAGAGCGAGAGAGAAAGACAGAGTGATAGACACAGCGAGAGACAGAGAGAGAGAGAGAGAGAACAACAGAGACAGAGAGAGAGAAAGATAGAGCAAGACAGAGAGAGAGCAACAGAGGGGGGAGAGAGAGAGAGAGAGAGAGAAAACAGAGAAAGAGAGAGAGAGAAAGAGAGAGAGAGAGCGAGCAAGAGCGAGAGAGAGAGAGAGAGAGAGAGAGAGAGAGAGCGAGCAAGAGAGAGAGAGAGTGAGAGAGAGAGAGAGAGATTAACAGACAGAGAGAGTGAGAGAGAGAGAGAGACAGAGAGACAGAGACAGCTGGCGCCGGGAGCAAAGAGGACAGATAAATGGGAAAACAAACGAGACACACTTGTAAGCGCAGAGATTTTTTGGGAAAGGGAGTCTGTGTAAATGAAATATAAATAAAGATATACCGACGGAAAAATGAAAAAACGAGCCTTCATCTATCGAGCTGTCTGAACCTGCGCCGTATACACTAAGAGAATCGTGTGAGTCATGGCCCGTCAGTACGCGTAACTCGGCGAGAGACCGAAAGACAGACTAACAGACACACAGCAGGGACTCCTCGCCTTGGAGCAAGACGATTGAAAAGCAACAGGGGTAGAGAGGAAGAAGGAGAAAGCAAACGGACCAAGGAAGTAAGAAGGAAAAACAAAACTGGATCGATCGTTTGAACGGACTATTCTAGAAGCTGTGTGTTGTGGACTTGGTGCAGGCTCTAGTGGTGATGTCACGTTCCAGTTGCTCCAATAGAGGCTGTTTCGTTCATCTGTGCGGACTGAGGGAGCGGACACCTGTTAAAATTAGACACACTCCACTGACAATGTACTCACATGCAGATGCAGATACACACTCACACACACACACACACACACACACACACACACACATAACCACGTCATGTTCTCTAATAGCACACACACACAAACACATATCACATTCTCTGTCACTCGATTCTCCCTTTCATCACTATATGTGCATTTAACAACACACTACACAAACACACAAAACACACACACACACACACACACACACACACACAAAAAAACACACACACACACACACACACACACACACACACACACACACACACACACACACACAAAAACACACACGCACACACACGTAAACACACACACACACACACACACACACACACACACACACACACACACACACACACACACACACACAAAAACACACACACACACACACACACACACACACACACAGATCTCCCTTGGTGGATGGCCCCTGTGGCTTTTGTGAGACAGGGGACAGAGATGAGACTCCCCCACCAGCCCAGTCACCCCCTGCTGGGTCACTGGTCCTCCTACTGCTCTAGACTGGGTTAGCTGGCCAGCCCATCCCTTAAGCCATTATAACGGAGCATTTTAGGCACGCTTTAGAAACACAGTGGTACCACCAGCAGTGCATGGTAATAAAACTCTGAATTCCAGATTAAGTCTGTGGATTAATTATTTTGCATATGGGGAAAGTATTTGTATTGAGCTTCAACTAACAGACGCACGCACAAAAAAACGAAAGGAATAGACTCTCTGATGGTGATGCCGGTGCCTAACAGTTGGAGGCATAAGGGTTATTTTGCATCGGGGTAAAAGAGAAGGCCATCTTTTGACCGAGGCGGATTTAACGAGCAAGACATAAAAATGATATCTTCCAATTACGCTTTACATCTGCTTGGCAGCGATGTGTTGGGATTCAATGTGTGCTCAGCCGGTTGTGCGTTCCAAGGGCTGTCTCCTGCTTTAGCTCCATGTCTCTTGTCTATCTCCATCTGTCTCACTCTCTCACTGTCTCGCTCTTTCGCTCTCCCTCTCTCTCGCTCTTACTCCCCTCTATTTTCATTCCCTTTGTCAGTTTTCGGTGTCCAAACCGGGAGAAGGAGAGAGCCAGAGAGAAAGAGAGAGGGAGACAGAGAGCAACAGTGAGAGTGAGAGAGAGAGTGAGAGAGAGCGAGAGCAAAAGATGGCTAAACAGAGAGCAACAGCAAGAGTGAGAGCAAAGATAGACAGCGACAGAGAGCAACAGTGAGAGTGATAGCGAGAGAGAAAGCAAGACAGAGGGCACCAGTGAGAGTGATAGCAAGAGAGAGAGAGAGAGCGAGAGAGCGAGAGAGAGAGAGAGACAGAGAGAGAGACAGAGAGCAACAGTGAGAGTGACTGATTGAGATTGAGCAGGAGAAGGAACCCAAAGACACAGAGACAGAGAGGAAAGCAAAGAGACAGACAGACAGACAGACAGAGAGAGAGAGCAAGAGAGAGAGGGGGAGAATGGAGGGGAGGGGAGGGACAACATTGTTCCTCCCTCACTATGATAGATGCCTCCCTTGTTGGACAGATAAATCTTCTTTATGGCCAATCAATGTGCCATCGTGCCCAACGCCTCACCACACATGTCCTTCTCTGATTAATATGCCACACATACACCACGGTGCCACGCCTCGCACGCTTAGAACAATACATGGATGCGCACACACACACACACACACACACACACACACACACACACACATGCATTCTCTCTCTATCACTGTGTCTTCCTCTGTCTCTCTCTCTGTCTCGTTCACATGTGATTACACGCTCACTCACCACGTAAACATAAGCACATAAACAAGCGGGAGGTTGAACTGCCTATGTCTGCTGCTGATTGGCTGGCTCCGTTGTTTGTGTTGTTGTTGTTGTGTACTGTGTGTGACACAAAGATCAAGTGTTGTGGATATTAATCATGGTACCCTGTCCTCCAGAACCTCTTGTTGTGTTGAGAGAGAGAGGTGCATCATGGGAGAATACATGCATGTTCAACCCCTCTGCTGAGTGCTCAACGGTTTGCATTCAATTTACAGGCCGACTCACAATTAGATGATCTCATGTCGAGCCAAAGCCTTGGGCTCTTTTCATTTCAGCATAAATTATATTGTTAGGGATAATAGATCATATATTATCATACATGGATCAGGCATGAAATAATAAGTCTATGCCATCCTCAGAACTCGTACAGTTTTGTATGCTGTTTCATTACATTTTCCTGCCTTCAACTGTATAATATTCAACCTGTTTTGTATTGGGTCTACCAGCAAATGTTAGATAAATCCTTAGGCATTAATCGAAAGACTAAATGACATTTTATTGACGATGCATAATTGATGCATGCTGATATTTATCAGTGTTTACATGTAAATATTTTAGTCATATTTTAACATTTGGCAAGTTACTTTGAAACCGGTCATCACCGAATGATGACCGGGTGATGACCGAAAGGACGAGATCGCGGATACAAGCGGCCGAGATGAGTTTTCTCAGGAGGGTGGCTGGCTTCTCCCTTAGGGATAGGGTGAGAAGTTCAGTCATCCGGGAGGAACTCGGATTAGAGCCGCTGCTCCTTTGCTTAGAAAGGAGTCAGTTGAGGTGGTTCGGGCATCTGGTAAGGATGCCCACTGGACGCCTCCCTTGGGAGGTGTTCCAGGCACGACCAGTGGGGAGGAGACCCCGGGGAAGACCCAGGACTAGGTGGAGAGATTATATCTCAACACTGGCCTGGGAACGCCTCGGGATCCCCCCGTCAGAGCTGGTCAATGTGGCCCGGGAAAGGGAAGTCTGGGGCCCCCTGCTTGAGCTGCTGCCCCCGCGACCCGACCCCGGATAAGCGGACGACGATGAGGATGAGGATGAGGACTTTGAAACCGCAAAGTAAATGAAAATGGAATAATTGAGAGCAGTTGTTTAACTTGGGCAATTTTCGAAGTCAGAGCTTTAAAAGGTACAAAAACATTTAATAGGGCAGCATATTTGGAAGAAACATTGCATAAGGGGTCGTTTGGTATTTTTAGAACCGTGTTGCCACTGTTACTCTTTGTTGTTCTGTGAAGCTGACGCTGCAAACCATGAGATGCCTTTCATGTGTCGTTGCATTCTATTTTAAACCCAAATCTGACGATAAACACACCTTCTTGCACTAATTGAACTGAAATCGACCCTAAATGACAACAATAGCAACAAGAATCTCGTGCCAAATTGTGCAAAGACGCATTCATTAAGAATTAACATTTAAATGTAATTGACGTTTAGTTATCGCCACGCTATATTAACTCATAAACAAACTCGTAACGTAGCAACGTAGACTCACAGACCCACACGTGCACACACACACACAAACACAAAGACATAAACACACACACACACACACACACACACACATTGCCTGCGCAACGGGCTTGGAACAGTTAACATCGTCTGCATGTCTGCTTAATGAAGGCACTGTGTGATTCGTTGGAGAACAATTTGCACCGGTTGGACGTAATGGCTGTTTAATCTGTTTATTCTGATCCACGCATGAAGCCGAACGTGTGTTCACCGTGTACTAAGACACAGGGTTCTCCAAACCAAATGAAACAGTGTTTAACGAAGCATTCCCAGCGCTCAGATATGCACAAATGAGCCGAGAGTTGTTGACCCGCGCGCCCAAAGTGCCGGCACTGCTGTGCGCCACTGCAGGATTATGGAGGAAGAGAGGGAAGGACGAGAGCAATGGAGAGCTAGTGAGAGAGCTAAAGAGAGAGAGAGAGAGAGAGAGAGAGAGAGAGAGAGAGAGAGAGAGAGAGATAGAGCGAGAGAGATAGAGCGAGGGATGAAGAGAAAGATAAAGAGAGTGCTAGTGAGAGAGATAGATAGAGAGATAGAGAGAGAGAGAGTGCTAGTGAGAGAGATAGAGAGAGATAGAGATAGATGAAGAGAGAGATAGTTGGAGAGATAGAGATAGAGCTAGTTAGAGAGCTAAAGAGAGAGCTAAAGAGAGAGTTAAAGAGAGAGATAGAGAGAGAGCTAGTTAGAGAGCTAAGAGAGAGATAAGAGAGAGATAAAGGGACAGGATACAGTCTAGTCTGCTGGTTAGGGTTTCCAAACCCCTACGACCACTAAAGTAACTTGCCGACTTACCCCTACTACACCCCTACTAACCCCTACTAACCCCTACTACACCCCTACTAACCCTACTACACCCCTACTAACCCCTACTAACCCTACTAACCCCTACTAACCCCTACTAACCCCTACTACACCCCTACTAACCCCTACTAACCCTACTAACCCCTACTAACCCCTACTACACCCCTACTAACCCTACTACACCCCTACTAACCCCTACTAACCCCTACTAACCCTACTAACCCTACTAACCCCTACTACACCCCTACTAACCCCTACTAACCCCTACTACACCCCTACTAACCCCTACTAACCCCTACTACACCCCTACTACACCCCTACTAACCCCTACTACACCCCTACTAACCCCTACTAACCCTACTAACCCCTACTATCCCCTACTAACCCCTACTACACCCCTACTAACCCCTACTAACCCCTACTAACCCCTACTACACCCCTACTAACCCCTACTAACCCCTACTACACCCCTACTAACCCTACTAACCCCTACTAACCCCTACTACACCCCTACTAACCCCTACTACACCCCTACTAACCCCTACTAACCCCTACTACACCCCTACTAACCCCTACTAACCCCTACTACATCCCTACTAACCCCTACTACACCCCTATGAAAAGAAAGAGAGAGAGTACAGTAGGGGTGTAACAAAAATCGATTTGAATCGGAAAATCAATTTTGATTTAAAAGATGCAAATCTTCTGAATCGAACTGAATCGAATCGTTCCATTTAAAAAATTGATCGTTCCTGAATCGTATCGTACCCCATGTATCGAGATTCGCATCGAATCATCTTTTATTGGAGAGATGCACACCCCTAACAAATACACTTCTTCTCTAGTCTTTGATAAATCTTTTTGAAGGAAATGCCACATTTACAAGTTAATTCATTTTGTGAAATGATTGTCTACTTTCAACAAGAAATCCATTGCATCATACCCTCTCGAATTGAGCCACGCCACATCGAATCGAATCGAAATCCTTCTGAATCGAACTGAATCGAATCGTTCCATTTTAAAAATTTATCGTTCCTGAATCGCGTCGTACCCCATGTATCGAGATACGCATCAAATCGTCTTTTATTGGAGAGATGCACACCCCTAGAGTACAGTAAGTGAGAGAGATAGAGACAGAGAGACAGAGAGAGTGGGCAAGAGCACGACAGAGAGAGAGAGAGAGAGCGAGAGAGACAGAGCGATGTAACTAGTGTTTGACACCACACCCAATCTGTGACCACGGTGGTTACACACACACACACACACACACACACAGACACACACGTGCGCGGCGGCGGCGGCGGCGGCGGCGGCGGCGCCTTACCTCTCGGTGCGGTTGGACTGGCGCCGGCAGGGCACGGTGTTGCGCACGCAGGTGCCGGTGCCCGGGTCCACGTTCTCCACGATGACAAAGGGCCGCTCCTCCAGCGTTGCCACGGTGAGGTGGCGGTCGTCAGACACCTGCTCCAGGAAGCTGCCGTAGCGCGGCCACACCGGGTAGCGCACCTGCAGGATGCCGCGCGCATAGGTGCCCACCTGGGAGGACGTGGGGGGGGGGGGGGGGGGGAGACAGAAGAGAGGGATGGGTCATTGGTTGGGTAGAGGGGAGAGAGAGAGGATATAGCGAGGAGAGGAGAGAGAGAGAGAAGAGAGGGAGGGTTATGGGTTGGGGAGAGGGGAGAGTGAGAGGAGAGAGAGAAATGAGAGGGAGAGGAGAGGGAGAGGAGAGAGAGAGGAGAGAGAGAGAGAAAGGAGAGAGGTAGGAGAGAGGAGAGAAAGAGGAGAGAGAGAAAGAGAGAGAGGAGAGGAGTGGGTCATGCATTGGGGCAAGGGGAGAGGGGAGAGAGAGGAGCGGGAGAGAGAGAGGGGAAAGGGGAGAGAGGAGAGAGAGAGGGAGGAGAGCGATAAAGGAGAGAGAGAGGAGAGAAAGAGGAGAGAGAGAGGAGAGAGAGAGAGAGAGAGAGAGAGAAAGGTGTGTGAGAGAGAGAGAGAGAGAGAGAGGAGTGGGTCATGGGTTGGGGAGAGGGGAGAGCGAGACGAAAGTGAGAGGAGAGGGGAGAGAGACAATGCATTCCTATGATTATACATTTGTACGATTACAATGGGCCACGAGGGACTCTGGATTCAGGGATTCAAAATCACCGGTCGGGGGATTTTCGGCCAGCACCCACCACCACCACCACCACCTCCCTCTCTCATATCCTGTCTCATTCTGCCTCTTCCTCCTATCCTGCTTCCCTCCTCCCTTTGATCCCTGCTTGACCACCTCTCCTCTCCTCAACCCCTGCCCGTTGCACTTCAACCTGCGTGAGGTCCGGGAAGAACAGAAAGATATGCATATGTGGAGAAACTTGAAGGAGGGGGAAGGTGATAGGTGTTGAGGAAGGTGTTGAGGAAGGGAGGGAGTAACAGAGAGGGAAACGGACAAGGAAAGGATGGATCCAGCAGACAGAAGATGAGGCACAGACAATCACACACACACACAGATTTTTTGTTGTCAAACACTATTCTTAATGGATGATTAATCAGCCAGTATGTGTGCCTTTGTGTGTGTGTGTGTGTGTGTGTGTGTGTGTGTGTGTGTGTGTGTGTGTGTGTTTGTCAACATTTGTGTGTTTGTGCGCGTGTGTCTGTGTCTGCGTGACATCTACAGGGATGGGATCCAATTTAACGTTTTTCTTTTTTTCTTGCACCCATCCTGCTCCTTGTTTTGACAATAGCGGTCTGTGTACCGTTAGAGTACATGAGCCGTCGTGAAAGATCGCTGCTTCAAAACCTGGCTCCGAGCCAGCTTCCCTGCCCGAGACAGCATTGTTGTGATCCGACACAGATGCATGCTGGGATTGGAGACAATGCATGCTACCTGAGCTTGTGAATCGCTAATTTTTTTCTTCATGACACCGGGCTAAAGTGGGTCATATCCTCATCGAGTCACGACGACTCGTGTCACAGACAGAACACTCAACATTTGTCAGGGATCCTGTCGTTGTAAAATATGAGAATCTGTGCCTTGTGTTGTTTGGGCAGTGTTGGTCACAAAATGCCCAGTAACATTTTTTGGGAACACTTAAGAGCACATTAAGTAACTATTGATTGTTAACGCAGTAAAAGAATAACTATATAGCCTTAGCATAGGGGTTTGGGTTAACTCTAACCCTATTTCATAATGTTGTGTGGGTTTGTGTGGACGGTGGCTAGCAACCTCAACTGGCCGAGTCTGAATGGACTCTGGGGCTGGGTGAGGCTGCACACCTGTTGCACATTGAGTAATCACGTTAATGGGGTGATATTTTGCCACCAGGTGTGATTAGCCATTACAAGCCGTTGCATCACATTGGCCACAGTCAACCGTAACAATAAACCGGTCTTACAACATCACCACCCGGTGTCCTTTGTCTGGAGGAGTTTTGTAAAAGTCACCTAGGTGGCCTGATCCATGGTCTTTGTTACAAATGTGTAAATGAATACCGTAGTCCCAGGTGCGTCATTTCCACCGGGGACGCCGGGGACATGTCCCCATCACTATTTATCATTTTAATTTTGTCCCCACCACTTTTAAAAATGTGTAAACCAATTGACCGTTCGCGCTGTCCAAACAGAAGAGTAGTAAGGTCCGTCAAGCTTGCATTTCACTATGGCGACGGCTCGACGGCTCGGAAATCAGAGAGGAAATCTTAAAAAAAACTGATAAGGGGTCAGGGCTTGCGAATGGTCAATTGCGATGTGATAGGCGTGCACGTTAGCAATAGATGAAAGAGGAGGATATTATTGGATAACTAGCAGCTAGCAGTTAACTCTGAGTTAATATCAAACACTGTAAGACAAGGTAATTTGTAGGCTTCTCATGTAGGATTGCACTTGTGCACAGTGCATTTTTGCTTACTGAAAAAGGATCTGATATCGGTTCCAGCTTTTCTCTTAGACATGATGCAGGATGAATCCAGTCAAATAGCCTTGCGACTTGCGCCTTTTTTTTTTTTTTTATGTCATCGCAAGGGGGAGGGGGGAGGGTAAATGTGTGCTGTCTGTACATAGCGTTATAATGGAGAAGTGGCTTAATTTATTTTCAAGACAGACAGCCAAAATTGACATTTCTATTCAGAAAATAGCCGGTCCTTTTGCTTCCTGTAAAAAGCATGTTTGTGACACTGAATAACTAAATGGATATGGTTATATACATCATCTAGCCTGCACGTGGAGGGCCACATAAGGTAAGAATTTGGTTTACTTAAACTTTGCTGCTGGTTTTGTTTGCTCGTGATGACCTGGTCAAAGGTTACCCATGGTCCTAAGCTACGATTGTGATCTGATTCTGGTTGTTGCTCCAGCTAGTATGCATTGTAGATACAGATTGCAGCTACACACGGTGCGATTGCTATGCCAATGTGGTTATAGTTGTTTTGTCTGGTTGAGATATGTGACGTTAGACTTGGAGCCTGGTATCCTAACATAAATATGTTGAGTCTCGCATAACCTGTGTGATTATCATAGGGGATTTTATTTGCGGGCAGTTTGCTTATATGACGTTGTAACGAGTGAAGTCTACCTTGGTCCTTCGCGAGTCTTTACTAGCCTACTTTACCGGTGGTGAGGATTTGGCAGATGCAATTCTCCTCTGGGCGCTTGTTTTTTTTTTTTTTTTTTTAATGCATAACATAGGCTACCAGCAGCCCTTGCTCTTCTTCAAAAGGCTGATGCTCAGTACCTTGTTTCATCTCGTACCCCCTTTACAGTCTGGCATTGTTTGTCTGGTAAACTTTGTTGATGTCAAGAGAAGTGTTTAATTGCCAACACTGTTCTTTGTCCTATATGATGTGTATTAGTATTAGGCCTGAGCCAATACCCTGGTGTTTCCAACACCGTTTGCAAAACAAGCCAAAACACAAACAGTGGTTTTCAACTTTTATTGTTCGAATAGGATTTTCAACACCTGACAATACACTGTAGAGCATATTGTAATGCAGCGCTGAATGGATGAATAGCTTACATAAGGGTACCCAGCACTTTTCAAACCACACTCAAGCTTATGGTTATTGTCCCCAGCACTTCTAAAAACAAACTGACGCCACTGCGTAGTTCACATGAACACAATTACTTTAGTTAACCTGAACACCGTTAGTTAACGTGAACCATTAATGACCGTCCGTCGACTCGGTTCCCCATCGACCGGACATGCTGTCGCTCCACAGGCCACATCAAACATCTGGACCAGGACCTCTGGACAACTGGGAGTCCACCATCAACACAACCTCAGGAACACAGCAGCACTTCCGGGCTGCAAAGGAATGATCAGCACTCCACCCTCTCAAGGGAATTCTCTGTTGTTCTCCGGGTCGGGAACGTTATCGATGATTCCTGGATGATAAGCCGGCTGGTCGGGGTCTCTTCGGCTCTGGTCGCGGTCTGGGTCAGCACTTCAAGGACTTAACTGGCTATCTGCTGCTGAGACTGAAAACGTCTGGTTTTGTGGACGAGATCGGCCCGTCCTCTCTGGATGATCCGAATCAATGGAAGCCACTGATTACATGTGACTCAGAACTCTGCCAGTCAATTATCGAACCCGCGGTGTGTGGAAAAAGGGGCTTAAATGGATACAAGCTCCGTGTGGGTTGATGACGACGCCCTCCGTCCTGATTGTGGACATGCCCGGTCTCACACCTGCAGCCGGTGACCTTCATATCACTGCTCCTCTGGGGACAAAACCTGTGGCTTGAAGAAGCAAAGTGGAGGCTGCTGCCTCTTCGTGGCCCCCGGTGCTGCTCCACCGAGAAGAAGACGAGAAGGCTAGAACTGTATGTTTACAACTTCTCACTTCAAATGAATAGAAATAGAAATTCAATACCCCTGTTGCTCGTTAATGCCCATTTTTTACAAAGCACATTGCATACTCGCATCAGGCAACACAGCAGAGCACACTTTGCTCTCAATACTATCAAATGTTGGTTATTTGATCTTTAGATTTAGATTCACGGAAGTTGAGATCTTGGAGTGGTTAAAGTTGTCTTTCCAAAATATACTAATGATCCTTTGAGAACACTAAAAGCGTACTAGAAAGGCCTTTTATAGGGGTATTTTTTGGGCTGTTTGTACTTTGCTTTGGCTCGATATTATAATGATGAGTACTACATAAAGAATACCTGTAATTATACCACAACGGAATAGGACAGACAAGGAGGGATGTACGGTCATATCGAGACAGCATCTCCTGGCTCCAACAGACACCTTCCAAGTACCATGGACACATTCAGGTGCTAAAACACCACCAGGAAACTATGACTGCCACTCCCGTACCTTACGTACCTGTAACAGTTTCAGATTCGGAAAACTGTCTTTTCAACAGTGTGACAGGGAATAATAATACATTTAAAAACCCACAATATCCACTAACAGAAGACGTATAGGTTTGTTTTGTAGTTTCACTCCAAGACCTTCAAACGAAAACACAACATGAATACCACAATGGTTAGAAAACCTGGCCAATTTCCGTTCATAAACGTCCACTTCAGTTTGTAAGAAGTATTTAACAGTGGAATCCCAATTTTATTTAAAAGGCTGGCCCTCAAGGAGCCTGGGCCTCATGGTCCATCTAGCCATGTTTGTTCACACAAGACGATGAGGTGAGAACTAAGTTGGAGAGGTAGGAACATTAGAAGAAGAAAATCGAAATACATGAGAGGTACACGACCGGGATCTGTGTGTGACTATGTGCCTACAAGCGACTGTGTGTATGTCTGTGTCTTTGTGTGTGCGTGCCTGGGTGTTTTATGTGCATGTGTGCGTGTGTGCTTACGCATATGTCTTTTGTGTGTTTGGTGTGTGGTGTGTGCATGCATGTGTGTGTGTGTGTGTGTGTGTGTGTGTGTGTTTGGATATGTGTGTGTGTGTTTGTGTATGTGCATGTGTGTAGTGTGCATGTGCATGTGCATGTGTTTATGTGTGTGTGTGTGTGTGTGTGTGTGTGTGTGTGTGTGTGTGTGTGTGTGTGTGCGTGTGCGAGTGGGTGTGTGGGTGTGTGGGTGTCAAGCTGTCAAGGTTGTAGCAGAGCGGAGCGGGGGCTTTGTAAAGAGCACGTCACATCGTCACAGCGCAGCCTGTCCCCGAAATGAATGAGTGACATGACGCTGTAGCGGCCAGCCAAGATGGTGGGGGGGCGTGAGTAAGGAAATGAAGAGGAGGAGGAGGGGGGGGGGGGGGGGGGAGGGGAGGAGGAAGAGGAGGAGGAGGAGGAGAGTGATGAGGAGGAAGATGAGGAGGTAGGGGAGGAGGAAGAGGAGGAGGAGAGTGATGAGGAGGGAAGATGAGGAGGTAGGGGAGGAGAAGGAGGAGGAGGAGGAGGTAGGGGAGGAGGAAGAGGAGGAGGAGAGTGATGAGGAGGAAGATGAGGAGGTAGGGGAGGAGAAGGAGGAGGAGGAGGAGGAGGTAGGGGAGGAGGAAGAGGAGGAGGAGAGTGATGAGGAGGAAGATGAGGAGGTAGGGAAGGAGGAGGAGAGTGAGGAGGAGGAAGATGAGGAGGAGGTAGGGGAGGAGGAGGAGGAGGAGGAGGTAGGGGAGGAGGAAGAGGAGGAGGAGAGTGATGAGGAGGAAGATGAGGAGGTAGGGGAGGAGAAGGAGGAGGAGGAGGTAGGGGAGGAGGAAGAGGAGGAGGAGAGTGATGAGGAGGAAGATGAGGAGGTAGGGGAGGAGGAGGAGAGTGAGGAGGAGGAAGATGAGGAGGAGGTAGGGGAGGAGAAGGAGGAGGAGGAGGAGGTAGGGGAGGAGGAAGAGGAGGAGGAGAGTGATGAGGAGGAAGATGAGGAGGTAGGGGAGGAGGAGGAGAGTGAGGAGGAGGAAGATGAGGTGGAGGTAGGGGAGGAGGAGGAGGAGGAGGTAGGGGAGGAGGAGAGTGAGGAGGAGGAGGAGGAGGATGAGGAGGTAGGGGAGGATAAGGAGGAGGAGGAGGTAGGAGAGGAGGAGGAGAGTGAGGAGGAGGAAGATGAGGAGGAGGTAGGGGAGGAGGAGGAGGAGGAGGTAGGGGAGGAGGAGAGTGAGGAGGAGGAGGAGGAGGATGAGGAGGTAGGGGAGGATAAGGAGGAGGAGGAGGTAGGAGAGGAGGAGGAGAGTGAGGAGGAGGAAGATGAGGAGGAGGTAGGGGAGGAGGTGGAGGAGAGTGAGGAGGAGGAGGAGGATGAGGAGGTAGGGGAGGAAAAGGAGGAGGAGAGTGAGGAGGAGGAGGAGGTAGGGGAGGGAAAGGAGGAGGAGGAGGAGGAGGAGGAAAAAGTGGGGGAAGAGGAGAAGGAGGAGGAGGAGGAAAGGGTGTGGAGCAGGAGGGTTGTTGAGATGGAAACGTTGATGCACGCACAACAACAGGTGGTGAAAGATAAGGCTGAAATGAGGAGGGAGAGGAGGAAAAGATTTGGATCAAAGATTACCCAGGCGTGTGTGTGTGTGTGTGT
>NC_140291.1:10136243-10141243 GCF_964030765.1 Micromesistius poutassou
AATAAAAAACGTCCACTTTCAGTTGTCATGCATTAGTGATGCATCATCATTACCGGACTATAACTTTATGAACAAGTTTGAATAAAATACAGCTTGTTATAGTACTGCCCTCGGTTGTTCTGTACTATTACTTCATCTGACTAAACTCTTGTCTCTGACCTCCATGAGATCTGCTGGTTCAGTTACTAGCGACTGCTGACAATAAGGCTACATTTCAGTGCCTGTGAAGAAATGGTAAAAGTGGGAGACTTGATGCTGATTACCTTTGTATCTGGAGTCTGATTCTTTAATCTTCTGTCGGCAGATACCATTGCTACATTTACTCACACAAATGAAATATACAACATTTTTTATGAATAGCTTCTGGACTGTCAGGAAAAAAGATTATGAAATTGATGGAAAACATTGAAAAAATGAATATGTTCACCAATTAATAAATTAATGAATAACTCCATCAACTCCCGTTGTGGTGGGGAGGGGGTCCACTAGCCTGTCCCGTCCTGAGGGGTGAGGCTCTCCCAGGGGCAGATGATCTCCTTGGTGCCCTCGCCCTCTCGGGAACTCCTCCTGCGCTCTTCCTCCTCCTCCTCCTCCTCCTCCTCAGAATCGATGGGGTAGATGCGGCTCTCCGGGGGAATGTCCACCTTGATCTGGAAGAAACTGGTGGAGACAGAGAACGTCATGGAACACTGGTTGGTGTTTACCTTGATCTGGAGGAAACTGTGGAGAAGAGAACGTCATGGAACACTAGTTGGTGTCCACTTGATCCGGAGGAAACTGGTGGAGACAGGAAGTTATGAAACACAAGTTGTGTTTTGGCCGTCGCCATCGTCCCCGGACTTGCTGTACATTTTAACCTTTGGATTGAACTATTGACCTTTTCTTTTGTGTGTGTGTGTGTGTGTGTGTGCGTGTGCATTCGTCAGTCTCGAGCCAACCTGACGTGAGACTGGGGCGTGCACTCATTACTCACTTGGCGATGCGTCTGGGCGGGGCCTGGGTGGGCAGGTCCGTGCTGATTGGCTGCACGCGACTGCTCATGCTGGCCGGGGCGGGGCATTTGGGCGAGAGGCTGGCGAACACCGTGGCGGGCGCGCAGCCTCTCTTCAGCAGGCGCCCCAGCGACAGAGCCACGCGGGACTTTGACGCCCCGGCGCCGGCGCCACCGCCCCCGCCGGCGCCGTCCCCCTCGGCGCCGCGCTCCCCTCCCCCCTCCCTCGCCGCGCCCCCCCCCCTTGCGCTCCGAGGCGGGGGTGCTGTCGATGGCCACGCTGATGGGGGAGGGGCAGGTGGGGGAGTGGCTGAGGAAGGGGAGCGGGGACGAGGCGTTGGCGGAGGGGGGGTCGGTGATGCCGGAGTAAACGGAGAGGTGGGGGACAGGGGCGGTGAAGCGGCACAGCTGTGAGGTCAGAGGGGGAGGGGGGGGGGGTTGGTCAGAGGTCAAACATCAGGACGACATGGATGTGTGGAGACAGGATGTGGGAAGATGTTGATTCACCGACAGAGGCACAAGCAAACAAAAAATGAGAGACAGACAGGAAACAAATGTTTTTTCTGACTGTTCTTTTATTAGTGTAGTTCTGATGGCAAAGCATAGAGAACAGAGAGAGTATGAGTATGAGTGGGACGATGGACACGATCGGTGGAAACAGACAGTATGACGGCCCACGTGTCAGACAACATACACAACATTATGGGTTGATGCACTATGCTACAGTCGGATAACAGGTGTGTGAGCAGCGGTGACTGTGACTAGCTTCAGCTTTGTGTAAACAGCTGACTGTATCTTATGTCACTATACATTACATTCAATCCGTAACACAATTCTGACTCTCAATTTGTCAGAAAGCTTTTTAACCATATTAGCTATTCTGGTATTCTGGTGAATGTTAGTGCAACAAGTTGCATCATTGACTCTTCCTTCCCGAATCCCGTATCAAGCAGGATAGCAGCGGCGTATAAATACTAAAACAAAAAACGACTCTATAATCCCTGTTGTAGCTGCGTCTCACTGCTTGAAAGCCTGGTGGTTCTATTCCCTTTCAGTTTCACGACAAAAAAGTGCAAAGACTAAGTCTGTAAATGTTCCAATACCAACCTAGCAAAGGCGCATCATTACAATCTACACTTCCCTAAGAGCAGACGGAGAGGCCCTCTTCACGTTCAGCTTCTGGCTCACACCAACGTGCAGGCCAACGTGCTAGCGCTGAGTGCTAGTGTCGAATGCCAGTGCCATGTGCCGCGCGCCATGGCATTGTTTGCGCCATGGCGTCGCTTGTGCCATGGCGTCATTTGCGCCGTCATTTGCGCGGCGCCCCCAGCACGTTCAGCGCTTGCCGGCCGGCGGGGGCCCCTCTTTGCCCTGCTTGCTGAGTTTGCTCATGACCTGCGTGATGTCCACGGGGCCGCTGGCCGCCAACTTGGCCCGCTGCTCCTCCTCCATCTGCCGCACGGCGATGGGGCTGAGGCTGGGGCGCCGCTTCTTGGCGTTCTGCTCCAGCTGGCTCGGGCTGCGGGGACGGTCAGAGAAGGACGCGAGAGGGGGAGGAGGGAGGGAGGGAGGGAGGGAGGGAGAGGCAGGAGGACGTATGGATGAAGAGCAAGAGAAGTGTAATCGACGGTGAAGAGGAGGCATAGAGGTGGCAGCTAGGGGGTTGGACCCCCAGTGACGAAGGTTTCTGGATGGTTCTATCCCACTGTAGGCATCATGCTGCATGGTGCCTGACCTCTCGACCTGCTCATCGTTAATGACATGGGTCCTGATTCACTGTAAGGTAAATGAGTGACAAAGGAGGGAGAGGAGACCAAGATCTACATAGAAAGCTGGGGAGACGAGGTGAGGTAGAGATAGAGAAACGAAGACGAATACGGAGGTGCGAGAACAGACAGTGTTTCTCTTCTCAGATGCATGCGTTCTGCAGTCTATCACTACATAAACGATAAGGTCGAAAAGGTCCTGTGACCAAGGGGACTCACCTGAACTTGTGCTCACCGGGAGTGAGGGCATTCTTCTGGGTGTCTTTAAACACCACAGACTTGAGGTAGCGGCCAAAGGAATCCTGTAATGCACACACACACACACGCACACACACACATGCACACAAACGCACACACATTGACACACACACACACACACACGCACAAACACAAACACACCCACACGCACACACACACATAAACATGTACACACACATGCACTGAAATGTTTATCATAAAGACTTTAAAACAGCTCTTAAAATGTATATTGATTGTAAATTATATTATTCTATTATTGTGTGTATCTGTGCAATAACTTAATCCACCAATTAAGTGCAATAATTTAATTACAGTCCTATTCTACACTTATTATATATTATATATTCTACACTTATTTCTTATTTGTCTTTATTTTCTGTGAATCTTATTTTTATTTCTCTTTATTGTTTACTTTATATATATATATATATATATATATATATATATATATATATATATATATATATATATACTGTATATTTAGCCAAGAGTTTATTGTTTACTTTCTATATTTAGCTAAGAGTCTATTGTTTTATCTTATATATATATACTGTATTTTTTTATACCTCTTTTTGTACCTCTTATTGTATATACAAGTGTTTCTTTATTTACCTCTTTATTGTATATACAAGTGTTTCTCTGTAAGCTGCTGGAAATTTTTTTGGCCCTTTTGGCGGGCCAAAAGGGCCAAGTTTTACCAATCCTATATGGCAAGTCTTATCTATTGGTTAGTCACCCCACTGGTAACCCCTTGTATTCTTCAGATTGGTCGTAGTGTTATCCAATTGCGTGCAGTGATATTTTCAAATGCATGCTTGGTTCCGCCCCTCGAGTTGGGTCATTTTCATTACTCGTTGCCAGACCCTACAGCTTCTCAGATGTGGGTTTGGATTTCCAGGCTACCGAACCCGAGCATCATTTCTAAATATTTGTCCGAACCCGACCCAGCCCGTCGGATACCGTTGGGCTCGGGTCGGGTTTCCATGCTCTCACACACACACACACACACACACACACACACACACACACACACATGCACACACACACACACACACACACACACACACACACACACACACACACACACACAGACACACGCACACACACACACACACACACACACACACACACACACACACACACACACACACACACACACACACACACACACATCTACTCAGGCGCTGACCTTCTTCATGAGCATGAAGATGTGTGTCTGGGCGGCGTCCAGCACATATCTGTGGGGGTGCTTCAGCCCCTTCACCGTCACCTCCATGGTCTTCCCGTCGATGTTGATCCATCGCGGAGCCCCCCTTGCCAGAAATGTTCTGACAAAATAATCAATAAATCAACTTTATTAGTCTCTGAACAACACAAAATACTTGAATCTGCTGCCTTGAGTGTCAAATATACTGTTCATCTTTTACTTGTAAATCTGCTGGGCTTTTTCTTTCATGGTCGCCGCCGTCCCCCACTTCAGGTCCTCACAGCCCTCCCAGAAGGCCAGGTTCTCTCCTACACAACAGGTTTAGAACACAACAACACAATATAGAGATATAGATATACAGTGCAAACACACAATAATGGTAGTAGTATTTGCAACTATATGATGATGGGGATGATGATGTTTATTTTCGTGTTATGCCACACAGGATGACAAGACAACGATATAATTACACAAAGAGTGTAGTACATACACAATCACAATACACTATACAATACAATACAATACATCCAGCATCGGCTAAACACACTAAATATAAATTGACATTTTCCTCTACGCCCACTATAAATGTACTCATGGAAGGAGCACTTAGTTATAGATTCCTACCGGCAGACATTATGGATTGCCATGATTATTCAAAGGCAAGAAACAAAGATCTATAGTTTTTTCCTTCTAGTACCACAGAACAAGAAATTTTGACCTCACTACGATTTTTGACCTCACTAAGATGGCTGTCGCCTACCGCTGAATTCTTTCTTGA
>NC_140291.1:10146243-10183743 GCF_964030765.1 Micromesistius poutassou
GCACTGCCGGTCATGCTGCTTAATTGTTAATTAATACTTCATATTTAAGTAAGTTAGTAAGTACTTAATAGGAAGGAGAAAGGAACACAGCATTCAAGAAAAGATTGGGTGGTTTTATCGGGCGTGTTAAAATACAAGACGTACAACAGTGATGAAACAGAATGTCACGCTTACACATTTAAATATGTACGTTTGTATAAAGTCTCACCTTGGGAGTCGACGTTGAATCTGTCAGCTAACCATGCCACTATATCTTCCCCTATGGAGAAGGGAAAAACATTGTGTTGCTAGGCAGATTTTCCACCACAGTGCCAGTAGGACCATGTTGGTTAAATGTATGACTTAATAATGAATGATTTCTACATGAGTTAAATACACGTTAAATAGTCATTAAGCAGACACTTCAATCAAAGTCTTCTTTCTAGGGCTACTTAAAGGTGAAGTTGACAGCAGCATGACTTATTGATGTGCACATTATGAAGCAGGAAGTGGAAAGTAAAGCAACTGTAGAAGTGCCAGTGGGGTGTCTGGTGTTGCTATTGTTAGCTGATACAATCAATACACTCTGCTTGTGCCTTGAAGCAGCCAAGTCTGAGCGATTCACAAGGAGAGGCGAAAACAAGCCACTGCCGAAACACAAACATGCAGCCTCCCAGCTATCTGGTTCAAGAGCAAAGGGTGTGAGTGTGTGTGTGTGTGTGTGTGTGTGTGTGTGTGTGTGTGTGTGTGTGTGTGTGTGTGTGTGTGTGTGTGTGTGTGTGTGTGTGTGTGTGTGTGTGTGTGCGTGCACGCGCGCGTGTGTGTGTGTGTGTGTGTGTGTGTGTGTATGTTTAAATGTCAAACCCCTCACCAAGAGGAAACAGCTGGATATGTGAACATTACCCTATGGTGGGTATCTACAGTATTGTACTTTGAATGTGTGTGTGTGTGTGGGGGGGGGGGAGAGAGATATAACATCAAGATATCCAAGAGCGAGAGAGAGAGAGAGAGAGAGAGAGAGAGAGAGAGAGAGAGAGAGAGAGAGAGTTGAGAGAACAGGCGAACAGGAGACAAGAGTGAGAGAAAGAGACAGAGGCAGAGCAAAGAGAGGAGAGTCTTTGTAAAATACAAGAATAGATCAAATCAAACCAAACACTATACTGTGTTTGTAGTGACTGCCCTGTTTTCCACTCACTTACCAAGTGGCTGTTATTACCAGGGCCAGGATAGATGTAAAGCCTGATGTGATGTGTGTGCGCATGCATGCGCGGGTGTGTGTGTGTGTATGTGTTTGTGCATGCAAGCGTGCGTGCACAAATGTGTGTGTGTATGTGCATGGGTACGTGTGTGTGTGTGTGTGTGTGTGTGTGTGTGTGTGTGTGTGTGTGCATGGGTACGTGTGTGTGTGTGTGTGTGTGTGTGTGTGTGTGTGTGTGTGTTTGTGTGCATGGGTACGTGTGTGTGTGTGTGTGTGTGTGCGTGTGCGTGTGTGTATGTGTGTGTGTGCGTGTGCGTATGTGTGCGTGCGCGCGTGCGTGTGCGTATGTGTGTGTGTGTGTGTGTGCGTGTGCGTGTGCGTATGTGTGCGTGTGTGTGTGTGTGTGCGTGTCCGCCCTCTCTCACCCATAATGGCGTGGGGTATGGTGGTGATGACCAGGCGCTGAGGCTGGGACTTCACCCCCGTCTTGGGATCCTGCATCTCCAGCAGCACCGCCTCCGCCTGCACAACAGAAAAAGAAACGCAGACGGATGAGAAGGGGGGGGGGGGTTGCCATGACAACGGGTTGCTTGGACACCGCGGCGGGTTGTGGGGGTCTGTGTCATGTTGAAGGGCAGGACGGGGCATGCATGCACATAGAACCGGGTGATTGAACAACACAGTTACAGAGGAGGAGGAGGAGGAGGAGGAGGAGAAATGAGTGAAGTAGGAGGAGAGGGAGGAGAAGGTGGAGGAGGAGGAGGAGGAGGAAGAGGAGGGAGATGAGGGAGAGGAGGAAAAGGGGGAGGAGAAGGAAGAGGAGTAGGAAGTGGAGTAGAAGGAAGAGGCAGAGGAGGCAGTGGAAGAGGAGAAGGAGGTGGAGGATATAGGACGACCACATGGGTTCCTAATATGACTCAAATCTGTAGCCATGACTGAACTAATAAACCATGTAGGTTAGGTTAGGTTAGGACATGAAGAAAATGATAGTGTTGATGAATGATTTGTTGAGTGACTTGTGAATGGGCCTGGATATTATATTATATGAATGACTGTAGAGAATCTTTAGTTCCTATGGTACAACAGTAAATGGAAATAAAAAGGCCAGATTGATGATTCAAATGAGACTCAAAAATTCCGCTATCTCCCTGTCTCTATAAAACTCTCTTAAACGAAACGAAACAAATCACCATCATACCTTTTATTTTTTTGAGAGCACTGGTCTAAATGGTATCGTGCCTCTAGATGCTTCAAAAGTCGCTTATGATACTTTTGTAAGTGCAATAGTACAAACAGCAAGCTTGTCGTTACACTGTTACATTATAATGTACAGTATTGGTTCCTTAAAATGGAACCAATACTGTACATGCCGATGGACTTGCACTGTACAGCAAATAGCAAAACAATTATTATTTCTGTTCAGATTTCTGGTCATTTAATGGTAGTAGAATAGCCCAAATCTGTGACAGAGCTTCCATCAGTATTGTCATGTTCTCAGTTGTAACCTTATTATGAACTATTCTGTGAGCCCCATAGGTCACTGACAGTGAGGTCCCAAGAGGTGTCTACCTACTCAATCAGTTCCAACTTATTCAACCAGACCTTTTATCTTCCGTCTGTGTTTGTATGCATGAGTGTGAGGGCCTGCTGTGTGTGTGTGTGTGTGTGTGTGTGTGTGTGTGTGTGTGTGTGTGTGTGTGTGTGTGTGTGTGCGTGTGTGTGCGCGTGCGTGCGTGCGTGCGTGTGTGCGTTTGTGTGCGTGCTTGTGTCTGTGTGTTAGTGTGCGTGTGTCTTCTGTGTGTTTGTGCGCCTGTGCCTGTGTGAACCTATATGAATGGGTAGGTTAGGACTGACTTTCGGCCCGTGTGTTTGAAGTGGCTCCCAGCTTTGAAGCCGCACAGAAGAGGCTCTCCAGGCCAGGCGAAGGCAAGCTAGAGTGGGCCTTTAAAACCGGATGACCAACACCTTGTGTGCTCCTGGAGATTGCTTCTGACCATTCCCCCAGACCTTCTACTCTGCTTTGAAGCAGAGCATGCTGTCCACTCTCTTCACACCACTATCCCAAACACGGTCATCAATGTCCATCCATTCGTTGGATGAAATAGTTGCTACGGTGATAGCTACATGGCAAGGCAATGTTGTTGTTGTGACGCTTCAGATGGAACTACTTGTTGAATAGCTGGGAGTGAATGGTGGAGCTAGGGCTATCCGATGTCTCTGGATGGATTATCCCTGTGTTGCCCAGGGCTGCAAGTGTTCATACTGATCCAGGTTAATGCTTATTAAACTGAATGACCTTATCACTGGCTCATCAGCATGCAGCAGGGTACAATAAACAATAAAGATGATCGAAGAGAGATTTAAATGACAACTATGCAGCAATTCAACTGAAATACATTCAATAATTCCTTAGGTGTTAGTACTTTGGTTGGATTTCTAACAAACAGGTTGTTGAGGCTGTTCTCCACGTTGTGTTTGTTTAACTGATACATTTATGCATCGTGTCTAAAACCTCTATCTACCTACATGTATTTTATTGTATAGGGCCAGCCTATGAGTTGCCACAGCTGTAACAACAACGCGTCTTTAGCATCTGATTTCGCCATATAGGAAATGACCACCATAGAGATACAAGCAGAAAGAAAGGTGAAAACACCGCTTCTGATGTAGGAGACACATAACAGTATAGCCTACCTTCTTCAGACATGCCATCCGTGGTCGGAACCTCTGCCCATGATCCCGTTCTGTGTTTCGGATTGTCATGTTTGTTTATTGCTGTCACGTTCCCAGACACACACATACACTCACACACACCACACACACACACTCATACACACACACACAAAGGTATGAGCGGCTAGTGTGCACTGTGCAATGTGGTGTGTGTGAAGACACTGGTGGAGAGATGCGAGCAGGCAGCTCTTCATCCGATGCTGGGATTATAGGAGGGGAAACCCACCAATCAGAGCCTTATTTTCTATCCCATCAGACGATCAATTACCCACAACGCCGGGAGATGGCGACATTTCACCAGAACCGTTCAGAAATCATAAAAAAATGCGTTTATGCTGTCACAATAAAACAAAAAAACGCTCAGATTATATTCATACCCTATTAACGTGTTCACATCTGAAACACCAAAATAAATAACTCAAATTAATAAATTTTTTGAAGTACAGTTCCAATTGTGTATCCGTATAACCCCCACACATGTATCTGTTTCAATCACACATACAACAAACACGAAATACATACAGAAAGGACTATAACGCCTCAAATGAATCAGAAAGCCGAGCCATCACTACTTCCTGAGTTTAGGGAAGGGGCTTGGCTCTGTGTGCGCGCCGCCGCCGTATTGCGTCCACGCGCCCCGCGGACGTCGTGCACTAATTTGTATCGATGAAGTTTGTGCGAACATGGCGGATTTCCTGCCGTCTAGATCCGTCTTAAAAGTTTGTTTGCCCGTCTGTCTTCTCAACAACAGCGAGGTGGAACAATTGCGAATATCTAAAGAGATCGACAAATGCATTTCCAGGGATAAAACGTACGTGAAACGCCTGGTAAAGATCTTGCTACTGGGCGCTGGCGAGAGCGGCAAGTCGACTTTCCTCAAACAAATGCGGATCATCCATGGCCAGGACTTCGACCAGCAAGCCCGAGAAGAGTTCCGAGCTACCATTTACAGCAATGTTATCAAAGGTAATCAGCCCTTATGGTGGGAACACTCCGCAGCACCGGGTCTTAAAGTCCTATCTTATGTGTGTACTTTCCACCCTCCCGCGACTTGGGCCTAATTGCGTTGGGTGAGTTTAAGGGAAAGTGTCCCAGCAGTACATCTGTTTAGAAACGGAAAGGTCTTGTGCTGTGTTGGGTAATAAGACATAAACATTCTCCATCTGCAGTCGGCACACCCATGTAGACGCGCGTGTGCGTGTGCGCGTGTGCGTGTGTGTATCTGTGAATCTATGTAGTTGTCCAATTACCCATCTACTTTCCTCCTCCGGGAAGCTACTTTTTAAAACCATAGTATACTCCCACTTCGTAGTTATTCTATGCGGATTGCAGCCCCCCCCCCCCCCACACACACACACACACAAGATAATGGGTTTGTGTGTAGACTACTGTGTTTTATCCTTTATCCCTTATCTCTGCGTTTTTTTTTTTCCTGTTGATCACATATGTATGCACACCACTGTCTGATCTGTGAGATAACGTGTGCCTCCCTCTCTGAAACCCCTCCTCTGAGTCTAGGCATACGGGTGTTGGTCGATGCTCGGGAGAAGCTCCATATCCCGTGGGGTGACCCTGACAACAAAGAGCACGGGGACATTATGATGGCCTTCGACACCAGGTCAGACATGATCGTCAATGGGCAGATGGAGAGGACGGTGTTCATGAAGTATCTCCCTTCCATCACGGCTCTGTGGACAGACAGTGGTATTCAGAACGCCTACGACCGTCGCAGGGAGTTTCAGTTGGTTAGTGGTTTTTGTCCTACACCTATTCATAATGTATAACATCTCCCACACAAACACACACACACTCAGCCGCTATGGATACTCATTAGAGTACCGCCACGCGGCCACCCAGAGTTGCTCATTGCTCACTTGTTACTCGCTGTGCCACGGCATTCTGTAATCCACCACTTCTTAGCTTGTCGTAAAAGGACCCTTTCATAGACATTAATCGTGAGTGGCAGTGGTTCCTGGAGTTTAGCAGACTCAAAAAGTGGTGATTGTTTTCTTGATTATCCATCGTTATGGATTTTTGCTTGTTAGCTAAAAAGGTAGCACAATGTGTAGGAGGTGGGGTAGAACAGTGCTAATGATTCAAGAACAAGTCAATAGTCTTCGTTTATATTAAGTCCAGATATTGAAGTCCAAAATAAAGGCAAGCGAACGACGAACCATGATCATGTCATAGGATTATCTTTTAGATTAATTGCCAACAATCCCGAATAAAACAACCAAAGCGACATGTTTCCTCCCCTGGACAAATGTCTGTTTACTGAAAGGCCAATGGATGTTAATAACACCTTGTCCTGTTATTTAGGTAGGCAAATTGTTGTCCTCTTCTTAGCCAATGGGGTGGCAGGATAGGAGTAAGTGCTGCAGGCATGGGCCGGGTTAACTCAAACATAGGCTGCCCTACCCCAGGTCTGGATCAGAGCTGGAGTTGCCATGGTATCTAAACTGGCTTGGGGTTACCCCAATAGTCCCAATGTCTCGGGAACAAGAAATATATATCTGTTGTGAGTCATAAACATAGTGCTACGGTGGGGATCCACCTTTTTGTTGTTTTGGTTTATTGTGGGTGAATTGAAAGTGAAAAAAATTTTTTTCTTAGCTCCCCATTTGTAACAATTAGGTAATAGCCGGTTGTGAGCAAATGCCAAAAATGGTACTTGTTTTGATCAACTTCGATTAGATCTGAACAGACAGCCGTCTATGTGAAAGCCCACACAAGCCAATTTCACCAGGGAGACGCCATAGTGTCTGCCTTCCCGATACCCTCTGTCAATAACGGGACGAGACTGCTGGCTCATGGGAAAAACTGACAGTTTTAGAATTTGATGATGCATACCTAATTATTTATTTTTCAAATACATTGCATTTACAAATTATCAATATATTGTCAGGTTGTGATGTAGTGTAGTGGAAGTTTATTACAGTTGAATGATAGACTTAGACAATGAACAGAGATTTTCATTTAAGTAGTACAATTCCAATTGAAATAGCATATTTTTCCATATCACCAAATCAACAGAATTGGCAGTGCAGGCATATGCAAGTTGTAGCTGTACTTTTAGATGTGTTGAACATTATTAATATATGGTTTGGTCTGAAGACACATCAATACATACCATACATCTACACTAAATCATCATCCAATTCGGAGAATAAATTCCATCATTCCAGTCTTCTGCAACACAGTGGTGTAATTTTTGAGGAATTTTCTGGTGAATCCATTTGTGTCTTATCTGCAATCAGGTGGATGGAAACTCCATTACTCTCGATCTCTCTCGCTCTCTTCTGAGCCCTCAGATATGTGACTAAGTCAGCTTCCTGTTTACACCTCCGCTCGTGTCTGGTTTGTAAGAAGGCATCTCTCTGAGAGATCGTCCACCCAGAAGGGCACGCCCGCGGTTGTAGTGGCGCCCTCACTTCCAAGTCACCTTTTCCTCGACTCTGTGATTTTTGAAAAGGCTTCTAGTTGGTTTTGTTCTATACATACATATGGTATGCAAACGTGTGAGGGTTAAACAGTGCATTTGAATGATATTGCAGTTTTCTTTTCTTGGTCTTTGTATGTAAACGTCTAGGGAGACGTGTTGTGGGCCTGTGAGAGAAGCATTGGCGTCAGTGGGAATCAGTACAGTAAGACGGGATGGGGAAGTTATAGAAAACATGTATTTTTGCATAATTAGTTTCAATGCTGTTTTCACACACACACACACACACACACACACACACACACACACACACACACACACACACACACACACACACACACACACACACACACACACACACACACACACAGGATTGTTGAGTGTGATCAGTGGTGGAATGTTGATCTGTAGTTAAACAGCTTTAGGTTACAAACACAACCATTGGCCTCCAAGACCGCAATACTCCCAGGAAAAACACACTCCCGCTGTCAGGGACGCACACACACACTCGTACAGCTGCACACACACACACACACACACACACATGCAGCGCAAAACACACTATACCCCCACAGCCCTTTAACATTGACAGGAATGTGATTCCCCTTCTTCACTGAACACTGAGACCCACTGACTCCTCCGTGTTGGTTGGCTCTGTTTTCGGGGTGTATCCCTGAAGAGTGAGCTGTAGACTGTAAACAGAAGGTAAATCATCAGGTCAGACCCCGTCAGCCACTTTCACTGTGTTATGGTGAGGGGGCCATGCCTCACTGTAACTCAGGGCCTCCGGGCTAGAGCAAATACAGGGCCCTATTGGTCCTGGGCAGAGGTGTGGGAGAATTTATTTAATGAGATGATCTGGGGATGTGTGGCAGATCCGCTAACGTGTTTTGTGGTATGATGAGTCAATGATCAGGGGAAATAATTCAGGAACGAGGGAAAGAGTTGACGTCTTCCTGTTCAGTTTGAATGATTGAGTAAACAAGTTAGGAGTAAACTTGTATTTGGCAAAGATGACCGCATTCCCAGTCGGCGTAATGTCAGAACCAGTCCCTTTCCTCCATTGTATTCCAGATGTTGATGCCGGCCGTTGATTGGCTCTCCCTTCACGTTGCGAACATTCCCGAAACGGTCTGCACTCTGCAATCAGGTGGACCGGGTTAGGGTGGACTTGATTAGAACCTGAATAACAAAAAGTAGAGGACATCCTCTGTTCTCCATCGCAGTGATAACGTTTCAGATAATCTGTCATCCATCATTCCACCGTGAGTGCTCGGCTATTAATCTCCCGGCTGACATTATAGAAAAGTAATGGGAGTAATTGTTTGTATTCTCTGGCGTAGGGCTGACATTGCTACGGTACTCTCTGTGCTGTGGTAAAGGGCCATTGTCCCACAGAGATGACCACTTATACTTGGAAACAAACGCCTTTTTAGACACCACATGAGTCAGACTCAAGTTTGTTCACAAGTTCACCCCATTGTGCTCCCAACAATTGGTTGTCCTCAACTACAAACCGGAGCACGAACCGGGCAGAAAGAAAACTCTCACATTGGTTTGCTCGGCTCGGCTGAAGTGGAACAAAGTCCAGGGACAGAAAGTGCTACGTCTGAAACGCACCTTTCTACTCCTCTGCGGCCTGTGAAAAGCGTGCTCTATGCATTGACGGCACCTGCACAGTCTCATCTCATGTAGCGGGTGAGAAAGCGACAGCGGCTGTGTACGTCAAGGCTTTAGCTGGTCGGGGTTTCTACGGAGACACGTGCCACACCGACACCCCCCTCCCCCCCGAGCACAGGCGGTGACGACAGCCATAGCTGCTCTACTGGTTTCTGTTCTCCTTTTGTGTGGGGGATTTTTTCTCCTTCTCCTTTGTGAGGATTTCTAAATCCCGTCCCCAGAGTAGGATCAGAGTTGTAGAAGATTCTTTATCTATGCATATTTCCTGTAAGTACAAACGTACAGTTTCTCTGAACCGCGGACGGTAAATCACTTGTTTTAATGTGGACAGGCGGGGGGGGGGGGGGGGGGGGGGGGGACCTGTCTCTGTTTTTCTGGCCTCAACTCAGAAGCGACGTGCTCCTCCCCAGTGTAACCACACACACACACACACACACACACACACACACACACACACACACACACACACACACACACACACACACACACACACACACACACACACACACACACACACACAGGCTTTTCCGGTTAGGTGCCATCAAAAGGTGAGGGCAGAGCTGTTGAGCAAAAATGGCCACACAGCCATTTGCTTCAGTAAGGGTAGTCCACGGCGACTTCTTTTTATTTTTACCTTTTTTAACCACGGACATCCGTCATTAGTTTTTGACATTTGCAACGCAGTGTCATTATAGACAGCGTTTTATATCTCTCTCACACACACACACACACACACACACACACACACACACACACACACACACACACACACACACACACACACACACACAGAAATGAAGGAATGCTTCCAAGTCTTAGTGCCTTCGTGTCTGGACACGCACTCATAACTCGGCATCTAAGGGATAGAATCGAAACAACATATAACAGACTCCTGCAGACTCATGGCCCTACTTTCCTATCATCCTACATCTGTTTTGTACACACATTTCCCCCGGCGTTAACACTCAATATGCATCCACATCTTTGGCCATGTTTTAGCCACAGAAGAACTTCGACTTGAACCAGCTACAGAAGAGACTCGTTTTTAGATCAGAAACACTCCCCTCGCTGCCAACTTCTGTTTTAGCAAAACTATGATTAATGACATGTGAAACCGTGACCTGTAAATTACTTTAGTGGTGCTTTTTTCAGTGAAAAACATTGTACGGATTTATCTAAAGAATATCTCTTTCTTTTGTGGTCTCTCTCTGCAGGGCGAGTCGGTGAAGTATTTCTTGGACAATGTGGAAAAGCTTGGGGAACCGGTAAGTTTTCATCTCACACCGCTTGGACGTCATTATCGCGTTATTACCCATCTTTTTGTACGGGAACTTCCTGCTGGCTAAATGACTGGTGGCTCAACCCCTTCAGGGGTAGCTGGGGTGTTTCAGTGGCAGAGGAATATGCTGACTGATCAACTGACATGCCGTGAGAAGTTCTGGCTTCAGTTCCGGGTTTCACCGTTTGGGGAAACGCAAACTGAAAGTAGTGGGACACGCTGTTGATCTGACGCATGTATCGAGATGAATAAGCCAGAACACTCTTTCCACTTTTGAATATGTGGCACCAATCAGGACTTTGGTCGCATCGTTTTGTTGTACATCTCGACCCCGTTTTAATTCTCCCTCTCAGTGGCGGTTTTAGGCACGGGCGAAGCGGGGCAGCTGCCCAGGGTAGCATTGTTTCATGACACATGGGGGGCGGCACGAGGACACGATTAAAAAAAATCATCCGCGCTATTCTATTATCGATCGTATCAGACTGTGTGGGGAATTGGCATAATGGCCGTAATTCCGTACCAGGAGGGGTCTCGCCCGGAAGGGGTCTCGCCCGGGGCGCAATTCAGTGTAGAACCGTCACTGCTCCCTCTCCTCTGCTTTGGCTTTTTTTTGGTCGTTATACTGCAAAGCCTTTGACACTAATGTTACTGGAGCTCAGAGCTCAACTGGTTGCTACCATGTGAGCAAAACCAGAGGGGAGACCAATGCTGTGTGGCAGATCGTTCCCCAACTCCCTCTATGTCCAGTGAGGACAATGGGTGACCAGATGAAACGGATGGAGCAATATAGTTAGGTTTTGTTATGTTTGGTTTCACTTGCATTACAATTAGAGCTTTAAGTAACGGTTGATATTATCGGGTCACTCCTACCAATAGAAGAATGATGCAGTAACTATTTTCCTTTTTTGATTCAAACTTTTCTTTTTGGTTCTTGTTTGTCGTGCATTTCATTCTTATTTAACTTCCTCTCTATTTCTCTCCATCTGTCCATTGTGAAGCCCAACCCCTCCGTCTCCCTTGTTTTGTTTTGCATATCAGACATTTACGCAAATCACTGACCCATTCTCTCTCTCTCTCTCTCTCTCTCTCTCTCTCTCTCTCTCTCTCTCTCTCTCTCTCTCTCTCTCTCTCTCTCTCTCTCTCTCTCTCTCTCTCTCTCTCTCTCTCTCTCTCTCTCTCTCTCTCTCTGTCTCGCCCCTCCAGAGCTACGTGCCCACTCAGCAGGACATACTGCTGGCCCGCAAGCCCACCAAGGGGATCCACGAGTACGACTTTGATATCAAGAACGTGCCCTTCAAGATGGTGGACGTGGGCGGCCAGCGCTCGGAGCGGCGGCGCTGGTTCGAGTGCTTCGACTCGGTCACCTCCATCCTCTTCCTCGTCTCCTCATCTGAATACGACCAGGTGAGGGGGGGCCGTCCCACACACACCTGTGTTATCTAGGGTACAAACTAGGCATGCTTTACTTAGCTCGGCTCGTTGAGATAACTTCCGAGTTAGTTGTTTGCTTTTGGGGGGGATGCGGGGACTTGGAAGGATAAGCAATCATTGCCCATTTATTTGGTTGTTTGAATTTGTGGCGTGTGTAAGATTTAATTAGGTGCCAAGCACGAGTGCGAGGCATCCTATTGTGATTCTAGTTGATCTTTTATTAGTTGTAGTTTTCTGGGGGGGCATTATTTTTCTTCTCTTTGCAACGTTCAATTAGTCTTTCTTTTTATTTGTTCAAATGAAAAAAGCTTTCATTCATTCTTCCAGCCATATTTTCAAACAGAACGAATATGAATAGTTCCATTTCAACACAAAACCCTTTAACAAAAGTAAATGTGTTGCACTTTTGTGATAAATGTCGACTTTTATTCTGATCCCTCGTCTTCCTGCCACCCTGTCTGCAGGTGCTGATGGAGGACCGGCAAACCAACCGCCTCCGGGAGTCCCTCAACATCTTCGAGACCATCGTCAACAACCGCGTGTTCGTCAACGTGTCCATCATCCTCTTCCTCAACAAGACAGACCTGCTGGAGGAGAAGGTGAAGAGCGTGGTCCTCAGGGACTACTTCCCCGACTACGCCGGCGTGGAGCACAGCCTGCGCGACGTGCAGGCCTTCATGGTGGAGTGCTTCCGGGCCAAGCGCCGTGACGCCAACCAGAAGCCCCTCTACCACCACTTCACCACGGCCATCAACACCGAGAACATCCGCCTGGTGTTCCGCGACGTCAAGGACACCATTCTGCACGACAATCTGAAGCAGCTGATGCTGCAATGACCCCCCCCCCTCGCTTCCTAGCCACTCGCCACTCACTCGCACTCATCTGTCGCCTTAACATGTTTCCCCCCCGCCTCTAGGTGGCGGTGTGGTGATATTTTTCCTGTCCTCCGTCCAGGAAGAGGAGCTAGGAAAGACCGTTCTCTCCGAGGAATTTGTTGTTCCTCTGATTTGCTCCGTACCCCCTCGTGTTTTAGTTTTTTCGTAAACTTTGGTTTTAACTTGTCTCTCAAAAAGTTCTCTCCCCCCCCGGGTGGTGAAGGGTGTGGTTGGGACCGGAGCGGGGTTCCAGCACGGTGTGTTTGGGGGCAGAGTGGGGAACTTGAGTGACTGGTTGACGACAACAACAACAGCAACACGGAGCCCATGCCTGACTGGAACTTACACTGCTGCCCCAACCCCCCCCCCCACCCCCAGGCTGCCCTAGATCCGACCGACCCCCTGTGGACTGCCCCAGGCCCGGGAGAGGATCGAACCCCAAACGAGTTCCACATACGATCCTGAACGGGCACCTTTAAAACACTGTTTAACATGCCACGTGCATTTGTGACCACGGGGGAGCACATGCTTGGCATTTCTGCATGGCTTGTCCTCATTAAACAAAATTTATTTTAGGTGGCTCTAATTTTGCAATACTTTTTTTTTTTGTTTTATTACAAAAGAAAATAACAAAGCCACGCAGGGCAAACAAACAGCCATAATGCAGTGGCCAGCGGGGCCACTGCACTGCTAATTCTCAGGGTTGAATTGAAACCACTGTTTGTGATAATGTCTTAGTTTTGTTAGTAGCTTTTTGTTTTGTTAAATCTTATCCTAATCTGGGTGTCTTAAGTGTCATGGTTCTGCCAGTACTGTACAGTAGTTGTTGCTGGTTTCATGGTAAACCATCGTAACCCTGACCCCAAAACGTGGCCCATCCCTACAAAACACCCTAACTCCCTCTTTAGTCGGTTGCCTTAAGGAACGAAAAAATCGTCCCGTTTGCCTGAGAGATGAATGTCTTTGTTAATATTTGTACAGAAAATTTACTACTACTTGTAGAATATACTGTAACCCATTTTGTTTTAGTACATAACCTGTGTTGTGAATTAACGTTTTGGCTTAAAAGAAATTCGGTTTTCCAGGTATTTCTCCCAAAAAGAAAGCTTTGCTTTTTCCGTTACAAATACAGCAGTACGATAAAACTTAGACGAAAAAAGGAATTGAAGGTAATTCAGATCATGAGCCACTGCGTCATATTTGTGAGGCCACTCTATAAGAGAACTGCATCCACTGCAAGAAGCCTGTACTAAGGTCACTCTCTTCACCCTATACTATAATTCCACTGTCTGTTCACGTACATCAACGTTTTCACCCTGAAATGGCGCTGCTGTATACTTCACTGTGCTTCCAGTCCTTACCGTGTACATACTGTAATCTGTCACCGTGTAAATACATTTTGAGTTCTTTCTTCCTCCTTATGTAAATGGTTGTAGAAATAGTGCATTTAATTTGCTGTTCTAAATGCATCTTAAATCACTGCATTTCCAATGAAGATAATCTTTGATTAATTGATTTTAGTTTTTGTTTGTTTTTGTTTTTGTCACAGAAACGTGTTATGCTCAGTGTCTAGTCTTGTGCCACTGTAACCGTATCAATAAAACACACTTTTCTAATGGAATGAATGAATCCATCCCTTACTGAATGATGCTTATTTTTCTCAATACATGAGCACACACAGGATTTGTTTTTGCATTAAAAGAAAATAAGGTAACGGTTAAATTCCAGTACTTGCTAAGATAATTAATGTTAACCCCAATTATAGAAATGTTTCCTAATAAAAAGAGTGCACTGCAATTATGGAATTATTTTGTCAAACAAGACTTAAAAAATGATTCACTATTGCACATTCTACAAGCCTCTGTGCAGTGGGGTAGTGGAATGTCTAAATTAATATAATAGCAATATGTCTGTATACATTCTGAATGTAATAACTGGTATTACTGTGTACTTCCGCCGCCCTTATATTTAAAGCGAACGGGGAGTGGGCGTGGTCAACGTCTACGCTCTCCAATATATCCATGTACAATACAATATCGTGTAATTACAATGTCGCCACTCGCTGGTCACAGCAAGTGTTTAACACTTATTTGTAACACATTTATATAGAATATTCTTGGATTTGTTTTTTGTTTTTTATATTCAGGCAATGTACGTTACTACCCAATGGGTCCTTTTTTTTTTTTTTTTTTTTACAGTATTACGCGATAATCTCAACTGCACTACTCTTCTACAGAATCTACACGTGTTGAGCACTTTTCTAAACACAATAATACGTCAAGCTATCTACTTCGTTATTGTGATTTTCACGTCTTATTCTGACAAGTTTCCCAACTTATCAAGGTCGTTCGTGCGTTTGCGTTGGCTGGGTTGAAATATTCTGAAAGTTGTACAACATGTAGAATTGTTATTTTCTGTATTTGCAGACACTTGCAAGATGAACACGACAGGTGAGTGTGGCCAAACCAGGTGGAGAACAGGGTGTTGAATGTCACGCATGTGTACTCAAACATTTACCGGTCCCTCAGGGCAGGTAGTCCATTAATAAAGTGGTCGCCGATGTGCTAAACTTAGTTTGTGCTTTGTATTATTTTTGGGGGAATATATTTATTTCAGAAACTGCTTGTTGGGCAATAGTTTTGCGTTATAGTTACAAGAAAGTTGGTCTCTAAATGTTAAAATCTCTCATTTTAAGATTTGCACTAACACTAATATTTGTTATTTGTTGTGTTGCGGACAGGTGTGTGCCCGTACTGTGGCAAAACATTCAAAAGACTGAAAGGCCACCTGCCCCACTGCAAGGCCAAAGAGCACTCTGAACTATCCCAACATGACCGCACTGCGAGCGAGGACACATTGTCCAAACCTCTTTTGTCTTCTACGCCAACTTCATTTTCATCAGAAAAAGCAAGAAAGCGCACAGCCATCAAGGAATCGTTGATGAAGACACTCCTGACGACGAAGAATGATAAAGAGTCAAGGTTATTACCAATGTCAGAGTCTTTGCCTCCATCAACACCATTGAAGACTGAGTCTTACCAATCATCTCCACTGATGCCATCGCCAGTTAGATCGTCAGCGCCATCCATTTCTCAGCCGTCATCATCCAAGAAGAAGACACAGAGTCTGGCTGATCAGATCAAGATGGCTACCTTAACCTCTTCTATCTCTCCATCTGCTTCCTTGCCCTCTCCTTCCGAACTGAGTAACTCTTCCAGCACTCTGAAACAGACTGCCAGACCCAAACAGGTCACAAAGGGGCCACAGAAGCAAGCACAATCCAAACCCCAACCTATCCCATCAGACCAGCTCCCTGCTGCATTTAGGCCAGTAGCAGACCCCGCAAACTCTGCAGCGTTGTTATCAACTAGGCAGGAAGCTGGAAAGAAAAAACCAGCTCTTGTTGCTCCAGAACCCCAACTCGAAGGTGCCTCAAAAACTAAGGGGATGAGCAGCCGATTGCCTCTGACAACTCAAATGTCCGGCCTCTCCAATGAGAGAATCCCATTGGATGGTGACCTGGGAACCATTAGGACCCCGTCCGAGATTTTGGAGGATGGGGGATTACAGAATGGAGCTCATGCCAGGGCAACTCTCCAGAATGTGAAGGACACCTTGAGGAGATCAAAGGGCATCGGTCAGCCAGGGAAGCTGAGCTTACTGGACCATCTCCAAAGCTCTATGCCGACCAGAGACTGGCGATCCGGTGAAACTGAAATCAAAGACCCAATTGGTGTGAGTCAGGATCACACTGGTATTATGGCACCGCTAAGAGATGCAAATGGCATCGGGCCGTTGTTAACATCCACTTCTCCATCAAACCAGTTACCCGACACCAGTTCTCAAGTGAGGAGACTGTCGCCTTTTGAAAGACTCCCTGCTTTTCCCCCTGAAAAGGAGGGCTTTATACCGGCCGGAACCACCTACCTGTCACCACCTCCCCTCCAGGGCCCCGCCCTGCAGTCCTCCCTGGCGAGTACAGCGGGTCTGATTCAGCGATACGAGATGGCACTCCTCCTCACCTCTTCATCAGTAACCCGGCCTGTGGAATCAACACCGGCATGTGCTGAGGAGTCAGGGGGAGTGAAGGGCAGAATTATAATGAAGGACCCAGAAGTCATCATCAGAAATTTTAAATTGCAAAATGCAATTGAGGGTTAGTATGACAAAGCTAATGGAAGTTAGCTGTGTGGGAGCATAACACGTTATAATGTACACATTATTACGAGGCTGAGAAAGCGCATTCAACTAACACCAGGCCTGATCGGTGTTGCAGGTAACCTGGCCGGCCGCAGGCTTGGACAGGTGCGACTGGGTGAGTTGCCCTTGTGGCTGGCCATCAACGTCCCCAGCCGGCCCCGGGGAGTGGTGGAAGCCCTGCACAGAGGTCAGTACACATCCCATCACACATTCAGACCCCATTCACACACTATGCAAAGGTCAGTACACATCCCATCACAGTCAGACCCCATTCACACACTATGCAAAGGTCAGCACAGATGACATCACATTTAGAACCCAAATGACACTATGCAAAGAGGTCACCACACATCCCATCTCATCCAGAACCCAGTGCCCAGTTCTTGTCCCTTCTCTTGTCGCTTAATTTTCTTGTTCATCTGCTGGGGTGTCAGGGTGGCTGTGGTACTACCGGAGGTACATGGACGTGAGGAAAGGCGGGATTGGAGGAGTGAGCATGCTGCTGGCTGGCTACTGTGTCCTCAGCTACGTGTGGAGTTACCCCCATATAAGTAAGTGCATGATGTTTGTCTTTTCAGAGTGTGACTTCAACCACTAATTCGTTAAGCAACCGAGTGTTAGTGAGCTAAGGGCTGATGGGAGTGGCTGCATGCGAGTCATAACGTCTATTGATAATAACGGTGCCCAGTGAAGGATACAACTGCAGCGTAGTAATTGAGCTGACTCACCATGTATAAATAACAGTGTGGGCTTGTTCTCTTGCAGAGAGCGACCGATGGAGGAAGTACCATTAATCTGGGTCAAGTGTTTGAAGAAGTAGTGTGGCTGGAGGGAAGTGAAGCCAGATACTGTTACTATACATGGCACCCGCGGAAACATTGAAAACAACGTGTGCAGGATTGATGTTTTTGTTATTGTAAAGAAACTATGATAAAGTAAGCTATGCAAATACCCATTAATTCATATTCTTTTAGTTAATTATTTCTGAAATAGGCACTTGAACTTTTTTTAGCATTCAGCGTTGCTCTTCGAAAGGACCACTAGGTGTCACCGTTGGATGTGTTTTACTACCAAAGAATTTGTGGAATGTCTTTCCTACATTTCTTTATAAATAGGCAAAAAGTAAAAGCCAAAAGTTGTAAATGGCATAGGAAATCTATTTATTTTGTGAAATTACTACAATGAAAATATGTTGAATGAAACTAGTTAAAAATGCTTGAATGTTTGTATTCAAAATCAATTTATTATTGACTTTTTGTTGTTGTAGTGAACACATATTAGCTACAAATGAAGAACAGACAGTCCTTTTTAAATGATTTCCTGACACAACTTCTTAGGCAACTTAATAAAAAATAACTTCAATTTTCTCTTTTTTGACATTTCTTTCTCCTTACAAAAATTATAAATATTTTGTTTCACTTTTCCTTTTTATACAAAACAAATTTACAAATCAAGTGAGACATACAAAAAAAGAACAGCAGTGACTATAGGGACAAGGATTTAAAAGAAGCGTAATAACCTTTTGAAACGCACCGGTAAAGCCCAGTACAATCCCGGGCACACACACCCAGTTTTACGGTTTGACCATCTAATACATTTCAGTATTAGAGAGAACTTATTCCTTTTGATAAAACTACAGCAACGCAATTAATTAGGTAACCATTTTAGGGGGAAATTCAGCTAATGAATTGTGGGTAAAAAAATAATGAATGTGATTGGTCATCTGACTCTGGGGGGGGGCGTGGTCTAGGGGTGCTCCAATGGCTGTTGGCACTCAACACTCATCGGAAGGCCTTCTAGTCTGCTCCCATTCAGCACACAGGAACATGTTTCACACACACCAGTTGACAAAGAGCTGGTCTATGCAGGAGTCAAAAGGAGCATTTATCAAACGGCTTTGATCTGCAATGTGGTCCCTGTGGCAACTGGAAAAAACCTTTCCACTCCTTGTTCCAACGCATGCTTACTTTGAGTCATGTATCTGTTATCCAATATCAAAATGCAAACATAAATAGGACTTAAATTGGAAATTTGAAGGAAATGTAAAATTGTCAGGACTCCAATCCAAATAAGATTTACTTTTTACAATAAAACTTACACCTAAAAATCTTGGCCCAAAACAAGTGTTTGTTCACACTTTGGGCGACGAACAAACCAACAAAATGCTGTTTGGGAATGTCTACTGCCCGCCCCCTTTTTGTCAAACTGAAGTCCCACATCTGCTGTCACCAGTACATTGAGACGAAAAATAACTCCTCAAACAAGGCCTGACTGTCTCCCATTCATTTTGGTTGAGCTGTGAGAGAGAGAGAGAGAGAGAGAGAGAGAGAGAGAGAGAGAGAGAGAGAGAGAGAGAGACTATGGACGTGGATCATCCGTGGTGGCTACAACAAAAGTGTGCAAAAAAAGAATAAAGATGAACCAGCCTCTGTATGCAGATGAACAATCACATACAACGAGGGAGCAACACACTCACATAACTGGATGTGTGTGAGTATACAGAAGATCAATACATAGCAACCTGAAGAAGGCAAATCAAACGTACATACAATCAATCCACCAATGAACCTTCAGGGAACCACTGAACAAATGACCGTCATATTAGCATTTATACAATGCTGCGGCGTGCCGGAAACAAACCATTTAATACACTGTTGGAGTCTCGTTGGAACCTAACTAAGTGGGACCAAGGGGTAGGGTGTCCATGTGTAACATGTTCCTCAATCTGAGGATGTAGAACCCCCGATACACACTCGCACATAGCTGATTGGGTCCGTGCGAGTGTGTCCGTGTGGGGACGCATATACCTTTAAGGTACAAAAGAAAAATGCCAAATAAATGGAAATTCTAAAGGACAAAGAGAGAAATTAAGCAACAAATGGATGGGTCTTATTCGTACTGGTATTTCACATGTGGTTCATAATGGGCTTGGTATTACCAGGGGTGGTAGGCTGGGGAGCTGGTGGGCTCAAGGAACGATTTCCAGATGGTCGTGATCTGCTCTGTTCAGTTCCTGCCATTCACCACTTCATCTGATGATTGTGAAACTGAGGCTGAGCTTGCCTTGGTGGACTTAACAGCCGTATTTCAATGCTGGCCCTGCAAATCAATTTTGGGGTGATCCATATACACACTGCCATGAAAAACAGGTTATCTGTGGGCGGAGTGAAGGTTTTCTTGTTTGTAATGTCGAGTGCAAGAGTGAAAAAACAAAAAATCCTATTTTTGAACAAGGCTTCTTCATGTAAACGTTATTTTGTAAAAGATCGACGTAGAACTTCTTAGGCACAATGTCATTATTCCATCCATCCCTATCCTCTTAGCATAGCTAGTGGGGCGCTGGCACAACTAGTGAAGACATGTATGGGGAAGAGAGGGCTACTCGAGGTGACCAGGAATCTTGATTCTCCAAAGATGCCGCCCAAACAAATAATTGGTTGATATTTCCCCTTTTAAACCCACACATCTCAAAACCTTCCCCTAAGTCTGAGTGCATCGATGTGGTTCTGACTGGCACCAGAAGGATTCACAGACCCCTACAACCCTCTACAAAAGCCTGTAGTTAACTGACACATCAACAGAAAAGCCTGCTACATTAGATAATAGGGTTTTTCATTCCAAGTTCACTTTTTTGCTATTTCCTTAAAAAAAGTGTCGCTCAATCAGTCATGTCGCCGGTTTTACCGCCAAAAACATTTCGGGACTATAAAGTGACAAAGAAAAGTTAAAACAAAACCACACTGAGACCCATGGGGGGGTGGATTTCGGTTGAAACACACCAATCTTAACATTCCAGAATGCTGTTGACGGCCGCCTCCAGAACAGAGTCCGTGTCGGGGGGCGAGGGGGACTGCTGGTGGGGGTACTGGGTAGGATTGGTGGGCTGGTACTGGGTGGGCCCAGCAGGCGTGTCCCCCACCGCGGCGGAGGGGTTAGCCAGGGGATAATGACTCGTGGCATTGAGGCTGTCGTTGCTGGGGGCGCTGGCCCCGTAGTGCTGCTGCTGCTGCTGCTGCTGCTGGGTCCGTTTCATGTCCGCCACGCTCCTGCTCTCCAGGTGCGGTGGCGCCGCCGGAGGGGGCCCGCCGACACCTCCGCTCCCCCCGCCGGGGTCTCCGTACCCCGGCTGTCGGTCTGTCCTGTAAGGGGACTGGGTGGAGTCTCTGGCCGTTTGTCTCCAGCCGGGGTTGGACGGGGACGGAGGGGGGCAGGGTTCCGGGACAGCGCTGGCCCGCGTCCCGCAGCAGAAGTCCTCAAAGAATCCGTCTGAAGACAATACCAGAGAAGTGATTTGTGACATCATTTGAAATTACATTAATGGAAAGAAACCCACTGGCCAAGCCGAGCCTGGTTCTTGCTTGGTCTTCCTCACCTGGGTCCACGAGCACCATGCGTTTGTCCTGCGTCAGATAAGTGCGCTCCTCTTGGTTGAAGGTCCGGTCAATCATCACCATTTCCGACGAGGGACACGTACGCTGCAGGAAAAGGCCTCATCGATTATTCTTTAGATATACGTCTAAAGTCTTTCAACAAAGAAAAGACACAAATCACTCCTAGGCTAAACTTGGGACTTGAAGTCCGACTACACTCTCACTTTACTCGATTTTAAAGGACAAGACTCTTGCAAGACTCTTCTACAGCGCTCACACTGTGGCGCTGACGCAGCTGATCGTATCTAATTTAAATATGCCATCAAGACAAGCTAAAACATGTAGTTGACTGACTACTGTAGAATTACATTTGATAAAATCGTCTGGAAAGAGTTTCTCTCTGAGTACAGACAAATAAATCCACAACAAAACTTTTCGGGCCCCGACTCTGTGCAGTCTCCACCCAGGTTTAGTTACAGCATGGTTGAACATTAACCAGTCCATATGCATGATATTAATAAGTATTGGAAGAAAAATTGTTAGTGTTTGTTTGCACCCACCTCCGCCTCCACCATTAATAATCGTCTGTATTTGTTCACCATGACGTGAGTTCTCTTTAGTACCTGAGTGGCCACAGTCTCAAATTCCTCATCCACTGTACAAAAACAAGAAAAACAATGATTACAAATGATTGAAAATGTCGGCCACAATTATTGAGGCTCTCTAGTTTAACAATAGTAATGCTAGACCTTTAGGGCTCTGCTACGGATTTCTAAATTTCAGGTAGCTGACCATTCTGATCGAACACATTTGAAACAGGCAGTTTTTTCTGGTTTCCATTATGTTCTTGCAAGCACTCTTCCGGGTTCCATCGCTTGGAAAGGATTTACTTGGTTAAACAACAAGACACTAAGCAACACCACTTATATGATGACTCAGCATGAATAGACATTTTAAACCGTGCTGAACTTGATGTGGTAAAATAATTGACAGAAGGAAAGCAAATGCTGACCCAGCAAAAAAGGACGAAGAATTAAACTACTCATCTGACTGTGGCTAACTGTGGCAAACGCCAAGTTACAGATATCTCGATGTATCCCTTTAAACAACTATAAGTAAAACATGCAGATATTCACCTAAAGGCCCATCCCTTTAAATAACTTATTTCAAATGACCTTCCCTGATTGGTCTGTGTAAATCCTTAAAGGCATGTCAAGGAGAGTGAAAGGATTGTGAGTAACATTGTGTTACGGGGGAACCGAAAGAGCAGTGAATAAGTCGGGTGTACCCTGGGAAAACTCATGGATGCTGGGCGGAGTCCCCTGGAACACGTGGTAGGGGAGGAGTCTGTGCAGCGCATCGTCCAATGAAGTGTAGCGCCGGAGGTCCGGGGCGTCGACGCCGGCGTGGTCGTTCCTCAGGTGCTGCATAACCCTGGGATTCAAAGTGACGCTTAGTGTAGGAAGCCGGTCAGGACAATTGACGTAGTCGTTGAAGGTAATGTTAATGGACTTACATTCCTCCTTTGCTGAGTGGTGGAAAGGCAGGCCTTTTCTGTGCGTTGACCTTCAACAAAGAAAACCACAAATCATTTAAACAGAAAAATCTTCATGAATCATACTTGCGCTAGGATGCTTTGAAATGGTACCCAACAGATTTGTTCACGCCAAGAGTAGGAAGAGCAGCCGGAGTACCTGTACGTTCAGCATTGAGTCTTGGTTTGTCATCATGGTATTCACAGCTAGGGTCAGACAAACGACAGGATCAGCTTTATTAGGACCAGCTAAGAGTACACCATTGATACAACATGGAGAAACCAACGCATAAAGTGATGTTACCATGGGGGTTGAGCAGCTTCGGCTGTCGAGGATCCTGTTTGAGGCCAGGCGACTGTGAATCCTGGTCAAAAGAGGTGGTACGATTAGACCGATGACAGAACAGAAAGAGAGGACTAGAACAGAACAAAGTGCTTTGGATTTTACCTGTCTGTATTCTAGTTGTTCGTTTATAGTGCCATCAGTACCGGGCAAATGGGACAGAGCAGTGCCGCTGGGCGTCTGGGTCACCAGGAGGCGATGGACAGAGCCAGCCGACACTTGACCTCCGACCTCAGTCGTCGCCGGGCCAACCAGGGTTAGCCTTGCTGAAGTAGACGACGTCTGCACGGTGTTGGTGTCAGTGAAACTTGTCCACGCTTGAGTCACCGCCGCTCCCACATGACCGGTGCTGACCTGATTCACAATTAGGTGGCCTCCAGGGGTGGCCGTGAAGTTCTGCCCGGTGACTATCTGCACCGCGTTCTGATTGGATATGAGCGTGTTCCCGTCGGACGGGCCGGAGTTCGAGTTGGAAGGAGTGAGCGACAGAGAGCTAGGAAGTAAGAACTGCCCGCTTGGGACGTTGGTTTGGCCCTGCGTTTGGTGCTGAGGAGAGTGCACTACAATGGAGCCGTTGGCTGTGTAATGTGCCCCCGAACCAGTAGCATTGGTGTTCACTATGCTAGCCATGGTGCTGGGAGTGCTCTGAAGACCCAGGCTGTACACAGTCTGGGTCCCGGCGGCGAGGGGTTTGGGCTGGATCGGTCTGACAATAGTCTGGGTCCCTCCTGGGCCTCTCTGGATGATAATGTTTTGCATGGGGATATTCTTGAAAGGCAAGCCAACCTGCCCCTGAGTCGGGGCAAACACTTGCCCCCCTGCCGTGGCCGCTGCAGGGGCCCCCTGCCTCAGCACGATCTGGGGTGATCGGTCCAGACTGCTGAGGGTCATCACCCCGCCGCCGCCGCTGCTGAACGAGCCCAACACCTGGATGTGCTGGGCCGAACCGTTGGGCAACTGGGACACCCCTTGAATGAACTGGTTGGCGGGGAACACAGACGTGGTGGTGTTGGCCACCCCCACCGCCCCCCCGTAGCCCCCAGAGACCAGCTGGGAGGGGAAGGGAGCGGCAGGCGCCTGGACTGGGGAGGGCGCCGGCTGGGAGTCCAGGAGGGCCTCCTGGGCCAGCGTCTGCTCCGTGATGTCCGCCTCCATGAGGGACTTCTGGAGGATGTCGAAGGGCTGGTCCTCTCCGCCGAGGTCCACGCCCCCGGGGGAGCGGCCGGGCCCGAGCTCGTCCTCGATGAACGACAGGCTGCTGGAGAGCTGCAGGCCTTCTCCCGCGTCCTGGCCAAACTCGCCCATGGCGGAGGAGTCATCTTTGATGCCAGCGTTGGAGCCGGTCTACATTGTTGGGGTGATAAACAAACGTTTAAGTAACAGTATTTCAAACCAACAAGACATTATAGAACTTTAACAGGTGTCTTTGAATGTTCCAGACTATATAACATTTGGTTATTTAATCCTGAACATTCAGTCAGGTAATGGAGGAAAGGTAAGCAAACTCACAGTGTTGCCAGCGAAGAAAGAACCATCCGATCCGTAGGCTGCATTTGTCACATCATCCTCTTCGATCTGTAGGGAAATAAATAAGTAGTCAACTCTCAATTCCACTGTAATATTATGCCAATTCTATGTATGGTGTTCTTTAAGACACATTTATCAGCTATACAATACACTGGAAAGGGTTCAAACTGAATTCATTAAGCTTCATAGTGTCAGGTTTTAATGCTGAATAAGCTTGTAATCAGCACCTGGAGTGAAGTGCACACTTTATAATAGAAGTGTACAATGATGTACTTACAGACTTGCAGCCATGAAGATAGTCGTTCAATGCATCCACATCTCTGTGATTGTTAAACAGAAGGGACACCAAGTTTTAGAGTGTGTAACAAGTAATTTCTAAATTACAACATTTTATAATTCATAGTGTGAACTGTGAACTCATAGCAATTGCATGAAAAACATCACAGGCCATTATATTAGTTTAATAGCTTTGATTAATGAATACAATGGAATAATTCATTTTGTGGTTAGCACATATATTCTACTTTCCCCATCTGGGTTCATTCACGGCAAGATGATGCACTAGGAAAAAGCCTAGCGAATGATAGTATAGGAAAGAATGACTAAAGTGTAAGTTAAGTAGTGAAAAATATTCTAACATATCCTAAAGGATGGGATTATCTCACCACTGGGAGAGGGGAAGAATAAATGACCCAATAAATAAAAGGTGGTTCATATTTCTCACATGCAACAAATCGAGCGAGTACTCTAATGTATTTTTTACCCTATAATATCCAGAAGACGGCGGTCGTCCTCATCATCCATGACACCTATGAGGTGAGGTAAAGCGGATGTGATGGTGCAGGCATAGAAAGGAAAGAAGACGGCAATAGTTACATGAGATGTGCACAAAATGATGTGGTCAGGTAAGGGGTTAAAATGGAACGTACAACTAGATCGCTGCTGATACATGACTAACATAAATGAAGTTGGTTAAACAAGGTCACAGGATAAACGCTGAATGTTATCATATCAATGCTATTGTAGCCATGGGCGTGTTTAGCCTAGTGTGATGCTTGTGATTTTAGACAAGGCCTTTTACTTTGAACTTGCATGCCAATCTTTGGTGTGGTTTGTGACAGTTTGTGACGCATCCACTCACAGTATTCTGGCAGGGAGCATGGAATCAGTCATTTAACACCCTTTATTTCCTGTAGTGGTTCAGGGTGGGAAGATGTGGTTGAAGTTTGACATGTAGAGTGGAAGAGTGATGGGAGGGGTTGGGGAGGTGTGGGACAATAGTGACAACATGAGTAGTAGGGGGTGGGAGGGAGAGAGATAGGATAAGAACAGTATTGTATATAATCCTCTACTAGAGCCAAGCACAGACAAATGTCCCCTCCCCCTCCACCATCCAGGGATTGGTCATTTCTGCTGTCAATTACACCACTATAGAATAGTTACAAGCTTCATCAACACCCCCCTTCTTTGTGTGCTTGAATTCTATGTTGCCTTTTTATTAAAAAAAAAAAAAGAAAAAAAAAAAGGGCTGCCTTGTCTGCCTGTATAGGCATTCAAGTATTTAGCAGCTGTAAGAATGTCTTACAGACTTGGCCCTTACAGACTGGCCATGTCAAATAAAAATGTAGGCCAGGCTGTATGTAATAGTCAGTTCAGAAGATGGATTATCAAAAATATCTTCATTATTATATTTGAATTAAATTAGATCATAGTTATATGTATTGCTTAATCTGTAAACACTACAAAATAAGAGTTGCTGCCATTGTGTTATTTGAAAGTGACAGCACCCTTGCTACAAAATGGCTGTTACCCTCTCCTGGGTTTCCTTAATGGCTGAACACGTTTGGCCACCATCTTTAGTTAAAGAGGAACAAAGAAAGGCATAGCTGCTGTATTAAACAGTGATATGCGAGTGGGTAAATACACAAAATATGCCATACAAAAGACGGGCGCACGGAAATGCTTTTTGTTCAAAAAGATGTGAATAGATATTGTAAAAATGTCGAGTTGTCAGCCTGTCGTGGGCCGTGTACTATTTGTATTATTTTATAAGAAACATCGTTGTGAACGTAGGCGAGGTACACTTTTGAATAAAATAAACCTTTAAAAATGATTTATACCTAACAAAAAAATGAAGCGAAACGATTGAAACAATACACTTTATTTCACAAAACAGCTACATGGGTAATAACTGGTAAGGCGTGAAAATAATAATAAACCTCCCCATATTGTGTAACGTTAATGAAACAGATGGATATTATATGACCACGTAATATATACATATATCCATTAATCACGCTTTGTGACTCGGAAAGTAATATTTTAATCCACGGTCACACATTAGATATGTATGGTAAGTATAAAAAGTAGGCTTTAGTTGTAGTAGTGCCTCGTAGTGTACGCGCTAACATAAAATATGTAAATACAAAATGATCCATTTCTCACACAAGTCGTCTCAAATAGGACGACCTTAGAGAAAGGGGAAACATTTTAATCGGAGAACTAAGGTTAAAATAACAGCATAAACACGCCCTAGCATTATGCTACGAGGACTACCAAGCTAGGGGCTGAAACGCCCCGGACACTCCCGCGGTGTCCGCACACCGACGTTAACTTAGCCAAAAAGCCAGCAAATGTACAGCTTGCGTATTTTATCTCCAAAAATAGACTGAATCGACAGAATGATAATCGCATTCAAGCAGCACAAACGCCTATCCTCCAGCCCCTGGCCGCCGCCTGCCGCTGACGTGCTCGCTTTTCTGCTGGGGAGGCTCTCGCTTGTCTCCTATTTAACTCGTCTGCCAGCATGCAAAAACGTCACATTTCTCTAGATTTTGGCGAAGCGGACGCATTTCATCCTCGGGACGTTCGGAGATCGCCGTGTTGTGCGTCGAGTGGCTGTCAGCCCGGGATGTTTTTTGACTCGTGGAGCCCGGCCTGTCGCGGTTAGCTAGCAGCCCCGGTGGCGTCGCCCCGGCGGAGGACGGCGGCGGCGGCGGCCGCTCGAATTCGTCGACAATGTTAACGGACTAAATCTCGTCCGGCCATAAATATTTATCTCGATTAGCATAACATAAAGACGACGGAAAGAGGCAAACCCTTTACCCATGTCTCACTCCTCTTGAAACCCAATATCTCCATTTGGCAACTTTTAATTTGCTCCCCCCTCCTTCTCCTCCTCCTTCTCCCTCTCCCACTCATATATTGTCTCCCTGTCCTTGTTCTGTCTCGGATAGATTCTCCTCGCGGCTCAAACTCTCTTCCCTCCCTGAAGGAAGGGAGGAAGGAGGTTGTGTGTGTTTTTTCCTTGAAATTTTTATCACAAAATTATAATACACTCAAAGGGAAACTCACCGTCATGAAAAAGCAGTGCCTTGTCAACGGGGTTTCCTCGCCATCACCGCACGGGTGGTTGGGGTAATGCACAGAACAAGGCAGCCCAGAGCATCCCACAGTCATAACGTTGGAGCTCCAGCACGATTAAAGAGCGAAATACTGGATTTATAAACGAGCGTTACTCTAATGTCCACAATGTTACTGAACGAGGAATTATTTAGGCATATTGCTTGACTCTGATAAATATTACGATAATATTATTAAACGTGCGCAGTGGTAACAGCAGGGGGCGGTCCTGCGATCTATGTGCCACACCTTGACGTTGTACAGGTAGCCCTACCTATAAATGGTAGTTATAGAGATTAATCCACACCATCACCAAACATAAGGTCTTCCATTAATATATATGTTGAGGCATTACAATCATGTCCTATTTTGAACAATAAGTCATTTTCAATAAGCGTGTGTTAATGTATTTTTCTTTTAAAGAATAAATTAAATATATTGATAAAAGATAATGCACTAGAATTATAATGAAGACCCTCTTTGTAAATATGTCATTTACACTTTGACGCAGGAACGGATGAGTTTGAAAAAAAAAAAAAAACATTTGAGTCTGCAACCAATAACAAGGCCGTATACATATCGACAGGTCACAATTCCTCCAATGAGGATCCGGCTTATTGTGACGTGACATGAACATTTCCGCATCAGACCTCGGCAACAAACCCTCAGAGGCAGTGCGGTATGGACATGGAAGTTGATAAAAGTGAGGGAGATCGTGATGACAACTCAAGCAATGTTGTCAAGATCCCAGAGCGACTGTTACTGCGGGAGAAGGAGAGGCTGGACGGGGCCGAGCGGAGGAAGGAGGCCAAAGAAAGCCGCTCGGTCGCAAATGAAAACAGTGAGTTTTTCACTAAAGCGTTCAACAGAGACCGGGCGGCCGTTGAAGATCTGATTTCCATTTGCTCCGGGACCGATCGGGCATCGGCAACACGAACGTTGGATGAGGCAACTGCTAAGACACAACAATTACAAAAGTTTCTTAATGACAGCATGATGTTTTTGGCGCAATACGAGTTAAGACAGGCACAAGCTTCCTTGCAAAAACTGCAGACATCCCTTGCCGAAAAGAGGGATGAGGCTTTGCCTAAAAAGAAATTCGCCTTCCGATCCCGTACAAAGGCTACCGAACAGGTCGCCGACCCGGTACAAGCAACCCAAGCTGGGGAGACTGTTATTGATGGTCAAACACCCGCAGCATCTGATATGAGCAAGGTGGAAGAGACCGTGCAATGTGGCTTTTCCAACATGAATGATGTGGTTCTCACCAAAACGGCAGGGGAGATCAATAAAAATGATGTTTTGTTGTCTCACCTGACAAACTGCAAGGTTCGTCTATTTGGCTCCCCCAGCACACTACACGTCAAGAACGTGAGTGGCTGTGAGATCCTGTGTGGCCCGGTGTCTGGCTCTGTATTTGTGGACCACAGTAGCAACAGCACCCTCGTCCTCTCCTGCCAGCAGCTGAGAACACACAACACCACCTCCACACAGGTGTACCTGCATGTGACCAGTCGTGCCATCATCGAGGACTGCCAAGGGGTCAGCTTCGCTCCGTTCACCTGGTCCTATCCAACCCTGGACGAGGACTATGTGGTGTCTGGACTGGACCGCGCCCGCAACAACTGGTCCCAGGTGGATGATTTCAACTGGCTCGCTGCAGGAACACAGTCGCCTAACTGGACTCTGATTCCTGAAGAGGATAGAAAAACAACTTGGGAGACTTGAACGAAGGATTCAGTTTCTTGCTATAGAAATCGAATTAAACATACGTGACATTTGTCTGCTGCTCTTAAACTACATTGCGATCCACTTATTGACATAACTCTTTTAATTGAACTACTTAAAAACATTCTAAATGGCCAATGTGGACCTCCTATTTAAATGTTCTCACCAAACTACAATGAATACTACCTTCCTGGCCTTCTTGGTACTAGACACAAATTGTGTGTTTTCAAGGTTATTTTAGACACACTTCACGTCATTGACATTTCATCAAGATCAAACGTTCAGCTACAAAACTTTGCAATTGTGATATATTATTGCTTCGAATGACAAAGCATGTGCATGCAATGTTCAGAAATGTTTAATAACTAACTTATCATCAGAAAGAGTTGGATTAAAAAGGCATGGTAGGATGTCTAAACAAAATACATGTTCCTTCATATGTTAGTCAGAACTTGAAGAATGTTAGTGATGTCTGTTATCTAAATGTGATTAACAATTTTTGTCGGACGGATATTGAACGATGGCTTTGCTTGTTTTAATTAAAGCGTTTTACTGAGCCATAATATTTTTTCTTCTACTTTTTTCTAAGTCTGTTATTTACATTACTTTTGTGCTGTTACTGCTTATTTTGTGTTAATTTTAATTGACTCAGTTTTAGTCCTAGTAAAAAACTCTAGGAATACTATAGCATTAGCAACTGTCTTGAATGCCTGTCATACAGCCTTAACCGACTAACAGTTGGAGACAGTCCAAAATTAAGGTAGGTCAAATTTGTTTGTGTTGCTGGTGAATACTTCACATGCCAAGTGCCATGCATCATCCATAAAATAGACCATTTACACGTCCTAAAATAGTGCATGATTCTAAAGATCTTGGATGGGCCCATACAGTAATATCATATTTAGCCGCAATCCTGAAAGCCTTATCCTTTCAATCTCTGGTTTGCATGGTCTCGTGTGATGCTGATTTGCCTCACTGTCTTTATTAGGTGTATGTTGAACTCATGGACCGACCTTTGAATGGACATTTCCATGTATTGGCTACACCTTCAAGTCCATGTTCTTTGTTAACCATTGCCTGTATTAACTGACACTCTGGTGTGTTAAATTAAGGCAACAGTGATCACGTGAACACCCAAACCAATTATGAACACTAACTGCAGATTACGATCAGGCTCATCTTCAGTAGAGGGGATTTTTGCAAATGGGATTAGGCTTCTTACATGGGCTTAGCATGACGTACTCTAACTTTGGGTTCCATCATGAGAATCCTCTGCAATCCTCCACCTCTCTATGGGAAGGAAACATCGCAATTGGCCTCAGCTGCGGTCATAACGAGAAAAGTTGGAAAGCTTTCAGTGAAAGTGAAGTCAATTATCCACAGTGGATTCTGGATGAAGGAGAAGGAAAATGGTCTTGAAGTATTAGCCGCTGTGCGTCTTCATAGTCCACCTGCTTTCTTCATCTCTGCTCCTGTGCTGGGGGATGGATTACAGGCTGAGCTAACTCTACTGTCCGGTTGGACTTTCTCGTGGTGACTAAGAAGTGCTTCTGAAGCAGCAAGCTGGACCATTGGGAAGCTCTTCCAATTAATTTTTCTCTTTGAAAACCTGGAAAGCTTGTAGCTTTCTGTGTGGTAGATTAAACTCACCTTTTTTTTTTATTTGTAGGGGCGCGTCCACGCTTCAATCATGGCTTTAATGAAAATCAAATTCGATCTGAAAAAGCGAGTGAAGCTTGCCCAGTTTGTCTGGTTCCTGTACTGGTTCTCTGTCATGGCAGGGGTGCTGGTCCTGAGCATGGGTCTTTTCTTCAAGATCGAGCTGCGCAAGCGCTCAGAACTCATGGACAACAACGAGAGCCACTTTCTGCCCAACCTGTTGATATTTGTGGGCTTGATAGCCTGCGGCATCAACGCCTTCGGGGGCAAAGTGTGCTACGACTCCTTGGACCCTACCAAGTTTGCCAAATGGCAACCCATGTTGAAGCCATTCCTGATGTGCTGTGTGGGCTTCAACGTGTTGCTGTTTCTGACAGCCCTCTTGTGCTTCCTGATGAGAATCCCCCTCCAGTTCACCTTGGCGGAGGGCCTGAAGAACGGCATGAAGTACTACAAGGACACAGACACACCTGGAAGATGCTACATGAAGAGGACCCTGGACCTGATGCAGATCGAGTTCCGTTGCTGTGGAAACAACAACTACCGTGACTGGTTTGAGATTCAGTGGGTCAGCAATCGCTACCTGGACTTCAGCGCCAAAGCAGTGAAAGAGTAAGTGACTTGGTGAATTCTGCTGCCTCAACTATTTTAAACCATAAATTAACCAATGTCTAAAATGTCATTACAATAGTTTATCGTTTTTTTAAAACATGCATATCAAAGATTTGTGAAATAATAATTTGTGAAATCGTCAAGTAGTAGCCTTTTGCATCTTCTCCAATTGTTTTTTTGGAAATAATAAAAATGGTTGTGGAAGCAATTAGTTATTTGAATGAAGACTGGCTGTAGCTTGTGTGTGTGTGTGTGGGGGGGGGGGGGGGGGGGGGGATTTGCACAATGTGTTAGAAACGGGGTCACTACGGGGTCCTATTGACAGGATCATCAGGTGGTGGGGGCTAGTGATGACGTGGATGGACTGGGTTTTGGAAGCAGAGGTTACTATGCAGTTTAAAGGATAAGAGAAGTGGATAAGGGGGTGGGTGCTCACTATGGCAGTATAGCTACCCATACCAAAGTAGTTGGGCCTTCATTCACCTCAACACATTAGTTTGTCATTTTGGTTTCACTTGGCGTGACTATGGAGACTATGAATACTGATGTTTTAAGTTTACGTGAGTTCAAGTGTTTAAAAGACTACGACCTGTCCTGGTTAACTAATCTCTTGGATTACATTTGCTTGTTGGTCGAGGCTTAATGTCCTCCCCAATCAGTGCATGGCTCTGAAGAGAAGCTCGGAATAGAGTAGAATCACTTGGTCTGATTGGCCCAGAGAACATCGTATGATATCGGAATCACTGAACATCGTAATTGACCGTTGATTGTTCTAGTGCTAGTTGTGAGGTGCTTCGCTACGAAAAACGGACTTACTTTGCACCGTCTAGATGATCGATTTCACATCTTTCTTTTGAGTAGACACCTTAGCCAATAAAATAAAATTAAAAAATGAATTTAGAGTTCAAATCATTCACAAAAATACATATTAAAAATATTAAATTGTGAACCATGAACAATGTTCGCATCGTGCCAAATCGTGCCGTCTCCTCACCTCAAATAGGCCTATATATATTTTTGTATGTCTCAATTATATGAGTGACTATAGATATTCACTATCGGTATGAGAAAATATCATCGATGACATTTCTAAGAAAAGGTTTGAATGGAAAATTAAGGATTAAGGGGACATTTACCAGAAAGAAAGAAGAAAAACATGAACTTGGTGACACTTTCAATTGCATGCCGGTTGTAATTTCTACCTAAATGAATGCTATTTCAGTGCATTCCCTTTTAAAGTCTGGTTATGTCATCAGATTTGTGAGTGAGCCACTCTCTCTCTCTCCACTAGGGTTAGGGTCGTTAACTACTTAACAAATAAACCTGTTGACCTAACTCAACTCTGCTTGACTTGACCCATGTGCTCTGCTCTCTCCTGCAGCCGCATCGGCAGCAACGTGGACGGCCAGTACCTGATGGACGGGGTCCCCTTCAGCTGCTGCAACCCCAGCTCCCCCCGGCCCTGCATCCAGGGCCAGATGACCAACAACTCGGCCCACTACAGCTACGACCACTACACAGAGGACCTGAACGTGTGGAAGCGGGGCTGCAGCGAGGCCATGCTGTCCTACTACGGGGGTCTGATGAACACCATCGGGGCACTGGTCCTGCTCGTCACCGTCCTCGAGGTGATCTTTGAGTCAAAAAATATAAACCACAGATATATTATTTATGTATTATATATACATTATGTATTGTGCCTTGACATTCGACAGCTATATTCAGACGGACAGATAGAGAAAGCTTTATGATTAAGTGTCATTTCTACACAAATAACAGTACAGCAAAAATATGAAGCTTCACCAAATACATCTCATAGTTTATTCAAATGATTTTCTGGGCCACTAGGTCAGAGATGGGACAGGCCTGGTAAGAAAGGCTTGAATCCGGGCATGTATGGAGGCTATGGCCTAGTTGGCACCTTGTCCCTGAAAACATGCTTGATTTGTTTTCATTCCTTCCATCCTCCACATACTCTCTCCCCCCCCCCCCCATCTCATCAACACACCTCTTCTTCTCTGCCTTTTTAACATATTGAGACCTTGTGGTGCCTTTGGCAACTGTCATGGGTATACAGATTACCCCCCCTCCATATACCTTCCACTTCCTCTGTTAAGAGTAATCCTGCAGGGATCACTTGGACGTCCTCCTCCCTTAATCCCTCCCCTCAGCCTTTATTCAGAATCTATCCTGGTGATTTTATGGCCTGCAGGCCTTAGTCATGGGGGGACACGCGTGCTGAGTGTGGTGTAGAATCTACAGTCAGACAACAACAGTCTGCCCGTGTCTTCTATTTTTAAACAATCACTCACACTTATCCTTAGGTCTCATGGTAGTATAGTACTACTAGTATTATTTTTGAGAATTCCTCTGTTGGGAAGCCTTCTTTCTTAGAGGTTAAACTGTGATTGTGTTTTATGTGGGCAACCCAAACGTGGCTTAGGGTATATCAGCACGCAGATCACATGCTCACTTCCCACCACAGTTCTATAATGAACCATGGTTATGCAAGAGTTTATACAGTGACACAACTAGGAGTCTCCTAGCTGTAGGATGGCTTCTGGCATTTCCTTAACCATTCATTGTCTTTTACTTTTTTGTTTGTTTGTAAATAACATCAGTTTCTTTTCACGTTAGCAGGTTTCAGTTATGATTATCATTCACTTCTCTCATTCTTAATCCAATGTCAAGCAGTGGTACTGTTATTACTACTTCTTCTTCACTATACAACTTCTACTACCATTCTACCACTCCTACTGCTACTACTACTACTACTACTACTATAATACTACTACTTCAACTACCACTCTGCTACTACAACTACTACACTACTACCACTACTATTAGTATTAATACTATGTAGTAGTACTACTACTACTTCACTAATACTACTGCTACTGCTTCTACAATTACTAGAACTACTCCTCCTACTACTTCTACCACTATTCTACTACTATTACTACTACTACTACTACTGCTGCTGCTGCTACTAGCTGCAGTGCTCCCCTGAACATATGATGTCATTCAGGGCTCTTCTAAGAAGTGAACTTGTGTGTGGGATCCATTGAAGATCTATTCCCCCCCCCCTATAACCCATCACAGGTGACTGTGATGATCGGCCTGCAGTACGTGAACACCTCCCTCTCCACCCTGGCCAACCCTGAGGACCCGGAGAGCGAGAGCGAGGGCTGGATTCTAGAGAAGACCATGAAGGAGACATTCACTGACATCATGGCTACCATGAAGGCCATGGGCAAAGCCAATCAGGTGGATGAAGGTGCCGAGGCAGGCGTTGCCACGGTGAGCTGAGCCAGCCCCTCCCACATAAACTGAGATCAAATCCTCCGACCGGGGTGATTAAGAGGGGCGGTGCGAAATGGATCACACGTCTTTTTTCGGACCAAAATTTTACAGTTAACACCACACAAAACTCACACACACAGGTTTGGTTTTCAGGCGGACCAAAAAAACAACACGAAATGGACATCACTACGGTTACCCCCCCCCCCCCCCGCCATAGCATGCTAAACATTTTTTCTCCCATCCCATACCCCCCACCCCCAGACAACCAGTTTAGTGAGAATTGAATGATGAATGATGCAATGGAACATGTTTTAAAAAAACATTCTTACGTGCTCTCATTTTCCTTTTTTGTCATTGTCTTCTAAAGATCAGTTGAGAGGGAACGTAATGAGCGTGGGGATGGTGGTTGCTATGCAACCCCCCCGCCCCCTTGTCCCGCCATGAAACCAGGGTACAACTCAGTTAAGATACAAGAGTCCAATAGCCCAAGAAACAAACTTGATTGATCGATGAATGTCTTTAAATCTATAATATTGGAGAGAAATGTAGCAGATTACATAGACAAACATCCCTTCAATCCAATGAAGACTGGATTTGCGCCTGTGACGGAGTAGAATTACATTGTTGATTTGTGTAATGGGGAGGTTGTTTCCATCGTTATAACCGCCCGCTCAGGATGCGTGAGAGGATATCCCAGGGCAGGGCTGGAGGGCCGGGCCGGGGCCACGGAGAAGGTCAGGAGTTTATAAGAAGAACACCAGGACGAGTGTAGAAGTCTCTAGAACTAGCGGAGGACGATCGAGATGGGCAGCTAAGTCTTGCTTCCTCACCCTCACACCATGAACTCAGATCCTATCAACTCCTCACCCTTTTGCATGTTTTCAGCAGCCTCTGTATGTTCCACCCTTGTACACACATTTCCTCCTACAACCGAGTTGCTGTCTTTGTAAATAGTGTAGAAATTTTCATTTTTTTTAAACAATGCAATTCATTTAAATATTTAAATCATTTTAAAGTTTGTTTTGCAATCTATACATATATATATATATATATATACATACATATCTATATTTTTTGGTCTTTGTGTACGTTGTTGCGTAGAGAAGAATAAAGGACTGTAGTGCTGTGTGAAATGTTGCGTGTTGAAAGGGTGCTGTTGTGTTGCATTAGACCGCGTAGCTATAGCCCACGTAGGAAGAGCAGAGATCAGGGAGGAAACCTGAGGCAGCTGTGGGGTTCCTGATTAACTCAATAGGATGAGAGCAATTATAGCATTACTGCTTTCACACGGAAACAGCACCACGCTGCACATGCCTGTCACAAGGACGGTGGGCATGTGTGTATGCAGAAACTGAGCAATGGTGTTATTCTTTCTATTCTCAATGGCATACCCAGAATTCTCCATGGTCACAGATAAAAATGAACATGAATGAACGAAACTCCTGGAAGATAGCCTACCAGCTGCTGTGGTGAGCTGTAAAGTAAACATCATACTCATTCAAAATGCTCTAAATTTCTCTAAACTGTAAAGCATGACTTTTGGTGCCTATCCTGTGTGATAATTGTGGACAGGAAGATCAGCTCCATCGGAACAGATGGATATATTGCTGTATCTGAGCCAAGACAAGGTTTGTCACAGGTCGCTGTGCATAATGTTATCACTGGTATTGAGGACAACAACTCTTTGTGGTATTTGGCCCAAGGCACTTAACCGCTGCTTAGTCGATTAGACGTCTAAGAGGCTTTGGATTAGCATTAGCCAGGTGAACAGGGGAACAGCACACACGTCAGGGGCAGAGGAGCTAGAGCAGAACGAGAGTAAGGAAACATTAGGTGAGTGGAGGGAAAGAGGTAGAGAAGATATTGATGATATTGTGACTATGGTAATTGGATTTTCCAATACTTTGAAATATGTTTGTGTAAATATACTGGGCCCATACTGAAACATAAATCATGACCACGTGTATCTTTCATATATTGCTGGGTGCAAATGTAATCAAGTAGAATGAGATGACCATTCAAAGTCCTGTACTCCACATCAGTTAATCAGTGTTTCTGGGTTATGGTGAGTAATCAAAATAGTAGACAGCCATATCCATCCATCTATCTACTCATTCATAGTTATGGGGCCAGGGGTGGGTCTTTTTTGGGGGTGTGGTGGGAGAAATGAAGCCCCTGAGTCAAACAATGTATTTGCTTTACTTGCAT
>NC_140291.1:10188743-10242818 GCF_964030765.1 Micromesistius poutassou
GGCTGTGGTTATTATCGGTAAGACTTATCACTCACCCTGCACGCAGACCAGCACAACGCTGAGGTCACAGGATATTCTCTATGCAGCAAGCCAGTCATTCTGCGTGTGTTTGCTTTCCTGTGTGTGTGTGTGTGTGTGTGTGTGTGTGTGTGTGTGTGTGTGTGTGTGTGTGTGTGTGTGTGTGTGTGTGTGTGTTAGACAATAATAACACACTGGTGTGGATGATTTTTCCTGTGCATGTGTTGTCTGTAATTGTATATAGGCCTATGTTTGTTTGGGTGTCTCAGTTTTTGTGTGTGTGTGTGTGTGTGTGTGTGTGTGTGTGTGTGTGTGTGTACGTGGGTAAATGTGTGTTTGTGTGTGTGTATGTGTGGGTAAATGTGTGTTTGTTTGTTTGTGTGTGTGTGTGTGTCTGTGTGTGTGTGTGTGTGTGTGTGTGTCTGTCACTGTGTGTGTGTGGGGGGGGGGGGTCTATTTGTGTGTCTGTGGTGCAATAGCTAGTTATAAATCATGCAAGCATGCCATTGCTAGTGCATCATGGGATGTTGCTGGTCAGATCACTTCAATGTAGTAGCGGCCTTCAAATTCAAGCCAAAGGTGTGATCCATTAGAAACTGATTAAATAAATCTAGGACTAGCTGCTTAAATCAACTCGTATTTGTATTTGCCATAATCTACTGTAATCAAAGACATGATAATGTATGAACTGCATTCTTCAAATATGAATATAGGATCATTTTTTGGTTAGACACCAAAAATCTATTAATCCCAGATGAGGATTTATGATCCATCTACTCTCTGGGGCATCATGCTTAATTTGCGATGTGGCATTGTAGACTAAATAGAGTCTGTGTGGCCTATACACAGTCACAGTCAGCAAACTCCATCGTCACTGTAGCCTCCATAGTTCACTGTAGTCTCCATAGAGTCACTGTAGCCTCCATAGAGTCACTGTAGCCTCCATAGAGTCACTGTAGTCTCCATAGAGTCACTGTAGTCTCCATAGAGTCACTGTAGCCTCCATAGAGTCACTGTAGTCTCCATAGAGTCACTGTAGTCTCCATAGAGTCACTGTAGTCTCCATAGTTCACTGTAGTCTCCATAGTTCACTGTAGCCTTCATAGTTCACTGTAGCCTTCATAGTTCACTGTATCCTCCATAGTTCACTGTAGTCTCCATAGAGTCACTGTATCCTCAATAGTTCACTGTAGCCTTCATAGTTCACTGTAGCCTCCAAGTGGCGGTAAGTCGCTGTGACTCCATCAATCTGTCATCAATCTGGCTTTCACTTGAATTTTTTACTGAATGAGAAAATATCCCCACAGACACTCACGGCCATGAGTAATTACCGAGGCAGTGGTTATGTGCTCATCACACAGCCATCTGTACCAAATCTGCGCTTTTTTTTTTAAAACTTATTTTTCCACAACCGACCAAATTAACCAAACCTACCGTTCCCTCCCTCCCCCCTTGTCTCTCCTCCCCCTCCCAGAGATCGGCCGCGTACGCAAGGACATGTACATCGACACGATGAGCGCGGGCCCCTCGGACGGCCGGGACAGCGAGGAGCTGCCCGACGGCATCGGCCCCGTGGCCCAGCTGCAGGAGAAGCTGTATGTGCCGGTGAAGGAGTACCCGGATGTGAGTGGCCAGACGCAGCGCCCACCTCCCCGCCCTTTGGGGGCTCTGTCACTGATCCGCTCCACTCATGTGACCTTCGCTGACTCCGGTCAGGGGGGGGGACGTCATTTTGTTAGAGAGCACGGTCTCTCTGTGCTACAGGCTACCGTTAACAACACAACTGAAGTTCAACTATGTTCTTTAAATCTAATACAAAGTGTTACTTGAATATAAACACACTTAAAGTGTGATACTACATTAAACTTGTATATAGTTAGCATATAACTTTATAAAGGTTTAGGATAACTTATATTAACTTGTCGATATGCACATGTTTTTTTTTTTCTTGTTGGTGTATCTATTCACCAATAGTTACAGTAACTCTTCTCATTCGTTATTGAAATGAGTTCATAGGACACACAGCACACACACACAGCACGCACACACGGCAGGAAAGTCGTGCACTCTATTTTTCACACATCTGAGTGAGCAAATTGACACCTTAGCGCGTACATGCACACACACACACACACACACACACACACACACACACACACACACACACACGGCGGAACCGTTGAGATCAAGGTTAAATATAGAGAGCTGTCCTAGCCGGCGTGTATGTGTGTGCGTGTGTCCTCGTGTGTGTGTGTGTGTGTGTGTGTGTGTGTGTGTGCCTGTGTGTTGCTAGTGGTATTAATGTGAGGGGCGGCTTATGAGAATGGGAGGAATGTGTAGCAACACAGAAAGGAGGATTAGATTACAGAAACACATGAGAGATGAAGGGAGACCTCACCAGAGGAAGAAACACGGAGAGGAAGGAAGAGAGAGAGAGACAGAGAGAGAGAGAGATAAGGATTGAGAGAGGAAGTGAGAAAAAGAGTAAGGTGGGGGGTTAATAGAAAAAGAGGAAGTGAGAGCATGAGTTAGTGAGAGAGTGAGAGAAAGAAAACAGAAGGAAATAGGGAAAACATTGAGGACATAATGCTAGGCAGCATGTCTGACAGAAATGGCAGACCGAGGCAGAGAAAGACAGAGAGAAGTGAATGAAAAGATTAAGAGGGTAGGTGGGGTTGAGAAGTAGAGAGAGAGAGATTGGCCACAGAGGTCATCGTGGATATAGTGGGGAAAGAGTGGGAGAGGTTATATATATATATATATATATATATATATTTTTTTTTTTAAATAGTCCTCAATTGTCATTAATCCGAAAAATACATTTAAATATATTTTTTACATATATAATCCACTAGGGGAGGCAAGGGAGGGTTTAAGTGACAATAGAGAAGGACAATGAGACTTGGATAGATACAGTGAGAAACACACACACACACACACACACACACACACACACACACACACACATACACACACACACACACACAGAGGGGCAGCTGTCTAGTTAATCAGTCAGCATTGGTGACAGATAAGGTTAGAGAACGCCGCTGTTCTGCGGTGCCAGGCACACTGGCCACATAATGATCTATTTCTGTCTCTCTTAGAAACACACACACACTTTCAAACGAAGACACAGACACAAAGACGCACCGCACCATACAAACAAACACACAAACCTCGACGCAGTCTGCAATCACAACGCTTAAAAACTCACAAGTCGCCTTCTCAAAAGCTGTCGTACAAAAAAGGTTACGCGTCATGAGATGAACTCTATGTGTCGGTCCTGTGAATGGAGCTCCGGTTTGAAAAGGTCTCGTGTGGTTTCAGTGGTTCAGAGTGTGGTGCTCACATCGCAAGGGTGAGCAGCGCCCCCCAGGCCGTGACTGTGCGCTCTCACGGTGCCGTGAGACGTCTGGGGCGAACTCATCGGATGGCGTAATCGTTTTTTTAACGTGTGTGGCGTATGTAGGCTCTCTCTGAGTCTCTTCTTCTCCTCTCTTGTGTTTAGTTCAACTTTGTGGGGAGGATCCTGGGGCCCCGCGGCCTCACCGCCAAGCAGCTGGAGGCTGAGACCGGCTGCAAGATCATGGTCCGAGGGAAGGGCTCCATGAGGGACAAGAAGAAGGTATGACATCATGTCCCCTGTCTGTCTGAGATCATGTCCCCTGTCTGTTTGGTCTGTCCACCTGTCTCCTGTCCGTCCGCCTTCCCGTCTATTCTGCCTTTGTCTGTTTCTCTTTCTTTTTCTTCCTATCTATCCTTCTCTTTTCTTTCTTCTTTCTAACTCTGAACTATCTTTCTGTCGGTCTGTATCCCTCTGTCAGTTTATCTATCTGTCTGTCTGTCTGTCTGTCTGTCTGTCTGTCTGTCTGTCCGTCCAGCCCCTGCGCTGCTCTGCTCTCCTCCCCGGTGTCTCTGTGTGCTTGGATGCAGTGTGTTGGCCCCTGAACATCAGCAGGTGGACCAGCTCCAGCATTCCATTGCCCTTTCTTACTTCCAGAACATTCCACACCCCTGCACACACACACACATACATACACACACAGACACACATACACACACAGATATGCACTTATACACACACATACACATGCACACCAACACCCGCCCACACCCCTGAGAGGAATAAAGCGATAGAGACATGAACTTAAGAAGTAGAGAGCAAAGGAGAGAATGGACAGGGCAGGGGCTGGAAGATTTCTAGTTTTTGATTTTGTTGAAAAAAAAGGCGGGTAGCAGAATGTGAAATCATCATGGCTACAATAACGTTGTATTAACAACCAGAAGAGCAACATGACGACGGAATAGTATGATAACACATGCCTCTTGAATTTCCAGAAGACCTTGACTGACCCTGACACAAACACACACACACAGACACGCACACACCCACACACTGAGACTGTTCCATTGTGTAAGTGTGTTAAAATCATTCCATGAAATGTACTAAAGCGTCCCGTCCCTCTTTTACAGCAGTCTGTACACTGTCAGATGCAATCAACCCATTTAGTAAACCTGTGTTTGTGTGTGTGTGTGTCGCAGGAAGAGATGAACAGAGGCAAGCCGAACTGGGAGCACCTCAGCGAAGAGCTCCATGTGCTGATCACGGTGGAGGACACACACAACCGCGCCCAGATCAAACTCACAAGGGCCACGGCAGAGGTCAAGAAGCTCCTAGTGCCTGCTGTAAGTAGACCACCACCGACACATAACCCAGAGTAGCACCTAGCCCAGAGTAGCACCTAGCCCAGAGTAGCACCTAGCCCAGAGTAGCACCTAGCCCAGAGTAACACATAACCCAGAGTAGCACCTAGCCCAGAGTATCACCTAGCCCACAGTAGCACCTAGCCCAGAATAGCACCTAGCCCAGAGTAGCACCTAGCCCAGAGTAGCACCTAGCCCACAGTAGCACCTAGCCCACAGTAACACCTAGCCCACAGTAGCACCTAGCCCACAGTAACACCTAGCCCACAGTAGCACCTAGCCCACAGTAGCACCTAGCCCACAGTAACACCTAGCCCAGACTAACACCTAGCCCAGATAACGAAGCACCTAGCCCAGATAACCCAACACCTAGCCCAGACTAACACCTAACCCAGACTAACACCTGGCCTAGAACAACAGCTAGCCCAGACTAACAGCTAGCCCAGACTAACACCTAGCCCAGACTGCCCTAGCCCAGACTAACACCTAGCGCAGACTAATACCTAGCCCAGACTAACAGCTAGCCCAGACTAACACCTGGCGCAGACTTACAGCTAGCCCAGGGCAACACGGATGCTTGAAGCCACTTCGGGCCCATGGGGATTGAGAGGTTGTTGGTATGCATGTGAGGATGTGGGCTGGAAATGGGGGCCAGGGAATTGTGCATCCAAGTGTGCATGCATGTCTATGTGTGTGTGTTTGAGTGTGTGTGTGTGTGTGTGTGTGCATATATGTGTGTGTGTGTGTGTGTGCATGGACCTCTGTGTTTGTGCATGAGAGAAAGAGAGTTTGTGAAGGGTTAGGGTAATTAGAGAACATGCATAAAGGGGTTTCCATGGAGACCCCTGGTTGTTGGAAAGGCCTGGCCAATGAATGGGGAGTCTGTTCACTCGTTCTCTCCCCACTCCATCACCCCTTTCACATCTCACTTCATTCCCAGCTAGTCGCTACAGTATCCCCCCCCCCCCCCCCCCCCACACACAATCTAACAGAAGTTTTTGTCCACACAAGTGAACATTACTTTGATTTGCACTCTGGAGACATTTCTGACATTCTCTCTGCCACCTACTCCTCTCCCCCCTGACGCACGCACACACACACGCACACACACCCGCAAACAGTCAAGCGCCTATACTCTGAAGACAAACACAATTAAAGAAGACACACACTCTCTCGCTCTCTCGCTCTCTCGCGCTCTCTTTCTTTCTCTACATATGTGTGGGTGAGAGAGACAGAGACAATCCACACACAACCCTCTCTCTCATAAACACACACACACACACACACACACACACACACACACACACACTAAGGATGCATCTAAGTATCTGAGTGTAGTCTGAGGAGGAATGTGGTGTCTTGCTCGTAGCCTGATGTCAGAATGTGTCCTTGCGGTCTGTCTTTGCATAAGCAGCGGCCCGGCAGTAGAGGTTGAGAAGGAAGCATGCGGATCACTAGGAACAAGACACCTGACGGTCTCACCCAATGTGTGTTTGGTGTGTGTGTGTGTGTGTGTGTATGTTCAACGGCATGTGTTTTTTTAACCTAGCTGCCCTCGCCGTCAGACTGTAAATCAGTCAAACTGCAACCTGATAACCAAGATAACGTGTTTGACGCTAAACATGCCCCGTCTGTGGACGTGTGTGTGTGTGTGTGTGTGTGTGTGTGTGTGTGTGTGTGTGTAGTCAGGGGAGAGCTGTTACAATTTTTAATTGAAGCCCAATTATTTAGATTAGCAGATATTAATAGCTACTCATAGCTTGGTTTCACCAATAAACTAAAATAGCAACAATTACATGTGTCCCCAGCATTAGCCTGAAATTCCAATGCAGTCACACAGTATACGTAATTGTAAATACATATCGTCTTATGAAATTCAATACGTTCAATGGAAGCTGTGTGTTAAATGTGTTTCCACGTATATCCGTGTGCGTCTGCGAATGTATGTTTGTGTGGGTGCGTGTGTAGGCTGAGGGCGAAGACAGCCTTAAGAAGATGCAGCTGATGGAGCTGGCCATCCTGAATGGAACCTACAGAGATGCCAATCTCAAGCAACGTAAGGATGACATCATCACCGACCGGTGGGGGGGGGGGGGGGGGGGGGGGTGGGGTGGGCGGGGTCAGCTGGGAGACAAAGCAGGCCTCATCGCTCCTAGCACAGGACTCTACTGTATACAAACAATGCATTTGGTTCTCCATCACTAAATAGCCTGTGTGTGTGTGTGCGTGTCTGTCTCCATGTTGTGTGTGTGTGTGTGTGTGTGTGCGTGTGTGCGCGCGTACAGCCACCATGGCGTTCTCCCTAGCGTCGCCTCAGGCCCGTCAAATCATCACCCAGCACCCCTCGCAAGTCATGCAGCAGGCCCTCCGAAACCCCTCCCCCATGAACGGGCCCACCCTCATGCCCCTCCTCCGCCAGATACAGAGCTCCGCCCTCATGCAGGGGGGCAGTCCGCACCCGGCACTGATGCAGCAGGGGCCCGAGTCCGGCATCATCTACACCCCCTACGAGTACCCCTACACCCTCACGCCCTCCATACTGGAGTACCCCATGGACACCAGCGGAGTATTAGGTACACTTCACACTGTCTATCCTTTCTTTCCGTTAGCAAGACAATGTATTAGATTGTGTAACGAAAGTTTGAACACATACATACAGGCATTAATACACACTTGCTGCTGTGGCTAATCGATTGCTTTCTGTTGTTTTGCAGGTATGGCTTTCCCAACCAAAGGCTAGGCAATAGCAATACACTTTTTACATGGACTGGCTCGCAGAATCCCCCTACATTTACGCCCTACCCAAACGTTTCGCTTGCACCTATAGGATAGCTGATTATGTTGACCGCTCTGATTTGATCCATTCCTATACGATTTTGTTGTTTATTCTGTTGATTTCTTCTATTTATTAGCCCATGTGCCGACTAGTGTTGTGGTGTGATAATATAATATGTCTAACTAGTTTTTTTTTTGATAATAGTTCAGCGTTTTCCTTGTACTTCTAACACGCTATCGTTAAAGTTTTAGAAATATGAGCTCCGTAGATTGTGACTTTGTCTGAAATAGAATCCGATGAGAGTAGGCTAACCTTGACCGTCAAGGTTTTATCCACCAGTCAGCTGTAGAAGAGAGAATCTCCTAGTTTAAACTTGTATGTATCATTTATACGTAGCAACACATGAGAACAGACTAGAAAACTAGATGACATATCCCCTACGTTTTTTTATCGAAATAATTCTGTAAATGCCTGGTTTACGGCTTGTTGTTGTTGTTGTTGTTGTTGTTGTTGTTGCTGTGGGGCAAGTGTTAGACAAGTAACCTGCTGTGTTCTGTTTCATGGCCATGTGTCATTTGCGCTGTAAGCAGGTGCCATGACCACTAAGGTACGACGCCACGACATGAGAATCCATCCTTACCAAAGGGTAATGACCACAGACAGAGGTTAGTTAGCTCAACAGCCACTCTGTGTTCACACATGTGTGTGTGTATGTGTGTGTTTGTTGTGTGTGTGTGTGTGTGTGTGTGTGTGTGTGTGTGTTGGTATTTGCATGCATATGCGTCTCCGTAAACATGCGTGGTACCCCCTCAACGGTTGAGTTGTAAATTAAGTGTCTATGATGGTCACTGTAGCCTTCCTTGGAAAAAAAACTGGTCACACACTGAACCCGTAGCGTCCGAAAAAAAGGCGTGAGAGAGACGATTGTTAAGCATGGAGTGGGGGGTGGGGCGGGCGGTCAGAACGGGGAGTGCTGATAGGCCGGAGCCTTCTCACTTATAACAGATCATTCCATGCATGTGACTCAGACCTTGTGACTTCTGTATCGGAATTATCTGGGTGGAAAAAGAAAAAGTATGTCTTTCTGGTTTTTGGTGGTTTTTGTGAAAGCATCATTCCATTTACTTCAACAAATATTCCATTCCAAATATATATATATATATATATATATATATATATAGATATATTTTATATTTATAGATATATATATATATATATATATATATATATATTTATTCGGCAATTTCAATTTATACTTTTTGGGGGAAATAACATTTTTTGATATACAATTTTTAATAATAAGTTGCCCCTGGTGGAGACTACATGCGCTTAATAGTGATTCTCTTTTTATTTTTTTATTTTTTTCAGAGGATAATAATTAAGTACGACTGCAATGCGTTGCTTGTTTTCTTTTTTACTACTACTAAAACAACACAGTGTGATGACTACTGAAGGGTCTGTATGTGTGTTTGTGTGTATGTGTGTGGCTGTGTGTCAAGGCTCTTCTGCATTATATATACTGTAGTACGCCATTGGACAACAGGGCTGTTTACAGTGTGTGTGTGTGTGTGTGTGTGTGTGTGTCTTAGTCAGAATGGTGCTGCCGCAATGTTTTATAGATGCAAAAGTAAATTTGTATATAGGGATTATTTTGGATTGTTTATTATTATTATTATTATTATTATTAAGTACTTTTTTTTAAGCTCATGAAGATAAGATTGCTTGGTAAATATACTTTATAATGTTTTTTGTTTCCTTTGGGTCTTGTTCTGTGTCCATGCGTATTTTGTGCACAGACTACAGTGTCCCTGTGTCCTCATCTAGCTACACTCTAGCTATCGTCGTTTACTTACACTGAAGGTTGCTTTAGAGGAAGTGCTTGTCTTCCATCTGTATTTATGATGGGCTGATCCCACCGCTCTCATTCCCTTAGCTCCATGACTGTAATGCAATAGAAATGGACTAGCTATCTCCCATATGTTTATGCGTGTTTGAGTGTGTGTGCGTGCGCGTGTGTGTGTGTGTGTGTGTATGCGTATGTGTTGGTGCTCTTGTTGTATACAATGAACAAAACAAACAAAAAAACGCACAAAAAAGAAAATAAAGATGATTATTTTAAAAACAACGATGAAAATCAAAGGCTCTAAATCTGTTTAGCGAGACAATATGTCCGTTTAGACCGTGTTTCTTAATTCCCCTTCTGAAATCACCATCTTGTTAACCACTCATCGCTGTCCCTCACCAGGAGTCTTCCTTTGCTTCCTGTAGTTTTTACCAGGTGCAACCCTAATAATAGTTCATAGCCCGACAGATCCAATCATTAATTCATAAACCTCTTCTAAATCACAGCGGTCTGTTTTAGCTTGCCGCTAAACAATGGCACTAATTGTTTCAGCGTATAACCGGGGCCTTTTCCTCTAGACAAAGGCCGCCCTCCTCGCCTAATCGAAAACCATGCTGTCTCCCTTTCTGTCCGTGGTCGTTGTGTCTATCTCAGGCCTAGGCCACAAGCATGAGTAGTATCACTGTATAGGCAGTTACACTGTGGGACGGTTCTTCTGCTATATAGTCATTATGCGGAGCACCCTCATCGGCATCAATAAGCATCTGTAAGTGGCCATTCCTGACGTCAAACCCCAGAGGCTGACGTTAAGCTCTCGAATGAATGGTCATGCTTTGCTCATGATGGTGCTCTGCCGCATAACCCCCTCCCCTCACATGGTGTGACTGCTGTAGATCTGCCATGTTGTCATTCTGACGCCACTAGCTGACACTAATCTCTCTTCTATCTTTTTTCTTTTTATGTCCCCCTTTTTTGTTTCCTTTTCTTTTGTTATTTCTCCCTCCCCCACGTCTGTCCGTTCTTGTCTGTCTGTCTGTCTGTCTGTCTGTCTGTCTGTCCTTGTCCGTTTCGTCTAACTCTAGCTGCCACGGCAACTAACCCATGACCCTTGACCTTCTGACCTTTCTGCCCACTGATGACCCACCCATCTCTGCCTGCTGGGCGTTTTCATTGGCCAATGGCCCTACCACTCGCCCCGACATCCCAACTAGAGACCAGCATAATGGGAACAACGTGCCGGCTCCTTTCTAACCAGCCAACCCTCAAGGACTTCATGGGAATGAACTTCTAAGGAACCGACTCACCCTAACCAAATGTGCCTTCCTTCCGAAAGTCCACCCTCCAACTGTTGATCCAGGAATCTGTCACCTTTGGTGTAAAAAAACAAAAAAGCAATCTGTTTTTCCAGTCGTCTGTGTTTATAACCATAGGTCTCCATGGTGACCCGTCATAATCAAGTGTAGGGCCGCCATGCTTCCAAGCTTCTGTAAAAACCTCTGATTTGCACTCCACTGTTGTTACTCCCAATGATGAAATTGACAATATTAACAGAAACAATAACCTTACTGAAAATGTTACTTATTTATGAAAGTGAAAACCAGCAACACTAGGGGATATTTCAGATGTTTTGGATGTTTTTTATTTTGTATTACTCAGGACCATAGCACATACCATTGGTCTCTACATATGTGTTAACGCCACGACAACATAATTGATTGTTAGCATATGTAGCCTTTCCCATTGATATTTGGCTTTTCAAGAAAGTGCTATTGTTTGAATATGCTATCAAACTGTTTTGTGATTATGCTAGCGCCTAGTGCAGCACCTTTCGAATACACTGTGATTGGAGTTTCAGAAAAGATAAAGAAACTATACAAAAGGTGTCCCTAAATAAGCACCCCTAAGTAAGAACAACTCCTACCAGAATGCATCTCTGTCCCCTTTCACAAATCTCACTTCTTATTTTAGGGCATACAACGACAAACCTTCTGATTCTGTACACAATATTGATAGGTCTTGCACAAATGTATGCTTCCACTGCCATCACACACACACACACACACACACACACACACACACACACACACACACACATATACACATACACATACACAAACTAGGTGAAGATAGCAGTCCAAATTTGTCATTATGTAGTAGCGTCAGTATTTCTAACACCATGACGCCTTTTGACATTATCGTACTAAATTGTACTAGCCTGAGCAACAGTGCCTCTATTTATGAACAGGGATGGAAAAATGTTACATGTAGATGTGTTTTGACGCTATATGAGTTTCATGTGCATCGTGAAAGAGATAATATAGCGTTTCAATGCAAATTATTTGGATTAAAGTATGCATTTAGTTACAGCCTCACTAACTATTTTGGTTGCCTACATTACAAAAGATGTCATTATCTCAGTGCCAAAATGGATCAATGGATGGGTTTATTGCAGTATTTACACAGCTGCCTTATCAATACGTCTCATTGAGCTGCAGTTAAAAACATGTTCAGTGGACCTGGCCTCTCTGGATCAGTATTATATTTGAGTTGTTTTTAATGGATTTGTGTTGTGTAATTTGTTTGCTTTGTCTATAGGAGATAGACGTGTCTGGATGCTTATTTTGCATGTGTATCCACTTTGCAGAGACGCAAAAGAAACGTGCTTTGGTTCCGGTTGTGTTTTCTCTTGTAAGGGGACGCCCTTCTCGTCCCATTCGATGCACAAAAAGCCAACCGATGCCTGAATTAAGTCAAAGTAAGAGTCATATGTGTAACATCTGTAACAACTACATCATGTATTTTTATATTCTATTTTGTACGTGAAAATTACATTAAATTAACTTTTTTCCTACAAAACTATATGCCCTATAATGGAAAATAATTTGATAGCCATTACTGTTTTTCTTTTTTGTTGTATCCTTCATCTCTTTGACTGTTGTGTGGTTCAGGCTCTCTGTGACCTCGCACTGTACTCACTGTCCTGATATACTGGAGGTCTTTATGATCGGTCGCTTCCCCCTTGTGCCTTTTGTATGTAAGTGTGATCATTAACAATTCAGTATGGAACATTAATCTAATGTGGAGCCACATGTCTGATACAACTAACCATGTCTCTTCACTTCTGTGATTATTAACCAAGATAATGATATCTGTCTGCTTTGGTTTCCTTTAAGATTCAAATTTTGTGTGTGTGTGAAGAAAAAAACAAAACAAGATGTGTGTTAAACCATGATCTTTTAACTTTTTTCTGGTTTTCAGAGTAGGAATAACTTTTTGTTGTGCTGGAAAGCTGTTCAGCCCTCTATTAAACTGATGAGTTGTTCAACTAACCAACTTTGTGGCTTTTTCTCTGTAGTACGTAATGATGCCAATCAGTTTCCTTTCTGCATACTAATATTTAGACACTCCCAAAAACAACTCTCTGATAGGCGTCAGGAGATCCGTCCAACACACTAAAGAATGTATCTGGACTAAAAGCAGGAGCGTAACATGTTCCCTCTCACTTGTCCTCGTTGCTTCTTTCCCTCAATCGCTCTTTCTGTGTGTTCCTCACTCTGGCGTGAACATCGCAGAAGTGTAAGTGTGTGTGCGCGTGCTTGTGTGTCGTGCGTGCATGTTTGTTTGTCAGCGTGCGTGCACGTGTGTGTGTGTGTGTGTGTGTGTGTGTGTGTGTGTGTGTGTGTGTGTGTGTGTGTGTGTGTGTGTGTGTGTGCGTGCTCGTGCGTGTCAAGGGAAACTAACGCCTCCGAAATTGCAAAACAAATGTCGACAGGCCAACAGCTGTATAACCAGTGAAACAGGGAATTTTTCAGGTGGCCGGGGAATTAAGGGGGATCGATCGTAAGCACTCGCCCTCAAACATCTGCACAAGACATTACACTGTAGCGCGCCTTCGTGTCTCTGCGGCTGCGCAAAAACAAATTACTATCCAACAACAATTTCTCGATGCACATTTTTGCTTTAACGTGTCTTTCTTCACCTCTCTTTGAGCGGGTTGATCTGTCGATACTAAAAATCGACATGGATACTTCAAGGAAATCCAGGCGCTCCATGTGGATATTATCTTGACATAACACTATGGTTCACCCCAGAATTCACTGCGACATTCCTTCACACATTAGTTGCTGGCGAATCAAATCGTTTCAACAGGCGGGGGAGGAGGGGAGGAGGGGAGGGGGGGGGGGGGGCAGGGGTGACGGTGGTTACTCGTCCCCGCCCATCCTGTTTGCATTGTGGAGTTTGGGAGTGATATTAAACTTGGGAGTTTGGAGCCGTGCCGGATCTGTGGTCGTAACCCCGGACTCCTGCGCTCAGAAAAACAGTACTATCTCATCGCGAATGGCAAACTCAGTTGGAGCTCAAGCAAGCGCGCTTGTGTGTGTGTGTGTGTGTGTGTGTGTGTGTGTGTGTGTGTGTGTGTGTGTGTGTGTGTGTGTGTGTGTGTGTGTGTGTGTGTGTGTGTGTGTGTGTGTGTGTGAGCACACTCTTGAGTTTGTTTTGCTAGTCTGGTTTCTTGTGTGGCTCCATGCAGTTTCATCCCATCCAGCGAGGAACACCCCTAAGCATCTGGTAATGAACTCGGCAGTCCCAAACTCCCAGTATTGTGCCGTTTGTAAGTGTGAGTGTGCATGTGCATGTGTGTGGGCGCAAAAAATAAATGATTAAAGAAAGGAAATAAATAAGTATACATGTTATGTATGTGTGTGTCTGTCTGTCTGTCTGTCTGTCTGTCTGTCTGTGTGTATGTGTGTGTGTGTGTGTGTGTGTGTGTGTGTGTGTGTGTGTGTGTGTGCGTGTAAAATGCACCGCTCCAGGTGTCCTTTGCATGGCAAATATTTGATGGTTGGCCGATGGTAAGGATCTTGCAGGAGATGGCCTACAAGGAACTCCTAAGCCTGGGGAAAGTGCTCAAAAGTTGTATTCCAGCCTTTTCCATGTAAATAAGAACAGCCCCTCTTCTCCCCACACACCCCTCTGGGCCAGTTTAAAGGCCCAACACTGCCTGCCTGTTTCCTTGACAACCAGCATACACTGGGGGCCCTGTTGTGGCCCCTCTATCTTTTGTGTTGGGGAGCTCAAAGGGAGAAAAGAGAGTTGAAGAGAAAGAGTAGAAAGAAAAAAACAGAAAATAAATTTCAGAGAGAGCATGGAAGTAAGGGAATCTGATGGGAAAAAGGGCGGAGGCGGAAGAGGAGGCGGAGGAGGTGGAGGAGGATGAAGACGGATTGACATCAGCGCCACTTTAATTCAATTTCCCTTTTCATGACGGGCCTGATGGGTTATGCATGCCAGGGTATACGCAAGTGTAAGTATAAGCATGTGTTTCAATTAAGAACAGAGTAGGGGTCGAATCAGAGAGAGAGAGAGAGAGAGAGAGAGAGAGAGAGAGAGAGAGAGAGAGAGAGAGAGAGAGAGAGAGAGAGAGAGAGAGAGAGAGAGAGAGAGAGAGAGAGAGAGAGACCCAGGGAGACAGACAGGCCGAAATGGTGTGAGAATGAGCAGGGGAGGGAGAGTGAGAGAGGGAGCCAGAGAGAGAGACAGCCAGAGAGAGGACTGAGGCTGAATGGGGCATTGTGGGATGTCAGTGGGCACACTGGGCAGTAACACAGGGGACACTAACTCACTGATCATGGTAGAGACTGTGAAAACACCCACTGGGCAACAATGGCAATCCTCATCGCTCCACTTGGCCCCTGCTGAATAAACACACACAATGGCCGCATCCAAATAAGATGCTGTGTTGTTTGTGAATTCCAACACACTGAATTCCTTCAGTTGCTTCTGTCCTTTTGACCAACCACAGATGGTTGCGATGAGGGCATGTATGCATGTATGCATGTGTGTGTGTGTGTGTGTGTGTGTGTGTGTGTGTGTGTGTGTGTGTGTGTGTGTGTGTGTGTGTGTGTGTGTGTGTGTGTGTGTGTGTGTGTGTGTGTGTGTGTGTGTGTGTGTGGCGGGGGGGGGGGTGGGGGGGTCTCACCTTGTTTACTCACTTGCAGTAGTGGGAGCTTAATATGCTTTAAGAGAAACAGGTGCCATTTATCTAGAACATTTGTTATACATAAACGCATTACAGATAAAAGAAATAAGCACATGTTTCCGATTATGTGAAGTGAGACATAATGAGGACTATCTGAAAGGGTCTTTGCTGCCACCATGTGTATCAAATCAACATCGACCCTTGATTGCCGACGTGAACGTCTGGCTGGTATACGCCAAATTAGCATCTTTATAAATGTAAGCAATTACTTAAATAACCATTGTTAACCAGATGGTTAGTTCGTTTTTACTGTTTATTTTCATTACCGCAATCGAGGTTAAATTGCCTCATTGCCCCATACACGATTTACGTCATTTTCCCTCGGCGTCCTCCACTTCACGGCAGAGCACGTTACCAAATTGGAGGTCATGCGAACTGCTGCATTTAATTTGTCTACAGTAGCCGGACATCATAACCAAATGATTTAAGGGGGAGATATTACTATCGTACTGGTTCCGATATACAAAATTCAGCGAAAGTTCAAGCTGTTATTCAATATCTTTAGTTTATTGCGGTCCTAAATCGGCATATTGTGAAATCGTTAGCCTTTTTTTGCTAACGTGAGCTAAGCTACGGCATCAGGTCTCCTGTTAGATCTCCTGGCGTTTTAGTAGGAAACCCTTCAGATCTTCCCCAGCCATGGACAACAGCAACTCCCAAGGGTCGGGGGGATTCAAAGCCGGTCTGGGGAACCTCTTCGGAGGCGGTGCTCCTGAGTACTCCAACACGGAGCTCGCCGGCGTACCTTGTAAGTAAACAGTGAGCGATTAGCTGTTAGCTAATGCCGAAACTGTTGTGTTTAGTCAACATATTAAAACTGTCCCTGGTTGACATGTGTTTTGTTACATCATTACAGTAACTGGAATGAGTCCGCTGTCCCCCTACCTCAACGTCGACCCTCGTTACCTAGTGCAGGTAATTCATGATCTTGAACATCCTCTAATATCAGAATTCACTAGCTTCTTCTCCACCTGCTTTTTACAAAGCTTTGCTTCATCTATTTTATGTGTTATTATTCATTGAAGGACACGGATGAGTTCATCCTGCCCACAGGCGCAAACAAGACCAGAGGGCGGTTCGAATTGGCCTTCTTCACTATTGGGGGTTGCTGTATTACAGGTGAGAAGGACCCCATACATTTTAATTAAAAGTTGTGCCACCTTCCTTTATTATGAATGGCACTGTATAAAACGACACTGCTAATCAAAACTTCTCTTTACCCGCAGGTGCTGCCTTTGGAACGATAAATGGGGTGAGGACGGGACTGAAGGAGACCAGAGACATGGCCTGGTCCAAACCTCGTAACGTACAGTGAGTTTCTGTTTTCGGCCTCGTAGTGATCCCACTGATCCAAACTGAATGACGTTAACCTATAACAGCCAACCTTGCCGTCCATAGGATTCTTAACATCGTGACCAGGCAGGGTGCATCATGGGCAAACACACTAGGCTCTGTCGGTAAGCTTCACTCTCGGGTCATCTCTCTTTATTCCGTTTATCTCAATGTTTTTTGCAGTCTGTCTGGATTATTTAGTTTTATCGTGAGGTTGCACATAATAAATATAAGCCGTTTGGCATAAATACCGTCACGCAGTGGCAGTGAAAGAAAAGAAACTCCTTTGTGTATATTTCAAGCTGTGCAAATAAGTATAATCGTAGCACTGTCAAACAATGTTTCCTGTCAATGTGCTCTGATGAACACCAATGATTAATCTGTGTGTGTGTGTGGTCCATCCTGCAGCGTTGCTGTACAGTGTGTTTGGCGTTGCCATAGAGAAGGTCCGCGGAGCAGAGGACGACATCAACACCGTGGCAGCTGGGACCCTCACAGGGATGCTCTTCAAGTCAACCAGTAGGTGTTCTGTGTGGGACACGTTTTAATGAAAATGTATCCATTGTTTTGTTACTTGAGTCAGTCGTTTCCATTCATTTTGGCTGTTTAGAGTGTGTTTACTGTGTCCTGGAAGAAACAGACATGCGCTCACATATTGTCTGTTGAATCCCCTGCTTTCCTCCCCCTCCTCCCAGGTGGTCTGAGGGGTGTGGCCCGGGGTGGTCTCGCCGGCCTGGCCTTGTCTGGAGCGTACGCCCTCTACAGCAACTGGGACAACATCACCGGCTCCTCCTCCTCTTCCTCCTCCTCCAGGCTGTACTGAGGATCCCTCAGCCCATCTCGGCTTCATCACTATGTCCCCGATACCTCCCTTCTCCAACATGACCCCCCCCCCCCCCCCCCCCCCGTGCACAGCTGTTCACCACAGGCCTCAGCAAGGAATCAGACTCTGGTCAATGGCGGTGTACTGTACAGGAATGTGTATGGCAGTTTACCGCGGGGCCCTCTGGCCCTTGGGTCCTTCCTAACGCACCGTCCAATTCCCTACTACGGAGCCTTCCGGATACACAGGGTCAAACTGAAAGTGGAGACTTTAATGACTTGATGTGTGTGACTCTGGATTCAGTTTGTCCCATCCCCCACCGGAGTTCGGTCTGTGACCTTCAAAAGGGTGTCAATGTTTCGTCTTGTTAACTAGGGCTGGATGGGGTTTGTAAAAGTGTATATTATTGTATTGTAAAATGGCCAAATATTAATTGGGAGTTGTGTTAGCCTTGAAACACTGACATTAAAATCTGTAATATATTCACATTTATTACATCAGCAGATATAGTTACATATACATAGATATACATCCTATATAGAAATAGGATGATGGAAGCTGGAAAGTGACTTGGTACTGGTACTTGGTATCTGTAGGCAAGTTTAAGTTATTGTGACTAATATTGACCATTCATTATTGGTCAGGAAGAACTATGATCACTTCAACCTTTTGACCTCATCAACTCCATTACTGCGATTATTTCCTGGCTGAAGACCTCTCACCTGATGCCATGTTAATGAACACAAAGTATATTGATTATATAGTACCAACCTATTTATAATCATCTGCAGTACTCTGGTAATGATAAGTGGCAGTTGAAAGATTGAAAATTCTACTGAATGCTGTATTTATATGGCCATTCGCTTGCCATGTAATGAATACAAATAAAGACTACACAAGTTCAACAGGATTTTGACGGGAACAGATTTTATTGTACAAATGTTTTTGATTTGGTTATAAACCATAATGTAGGTGGTGTGTACATCTAAATGGCAGTCTATAAAAGGCAATGGGTCAAGTTTAAGTTGGAATTAAATTGTTTCAATTGGTCTATTTTATGCCGGATTAATACACAATATACCGTATTGTGTACAAGATCAGTGGGCCAAATCGAGAATGTGAATTAATGAACATCAGCATATTTATGTTTAAAGTCAGTAATGAACTAGAGCAGTTCTGAATAATAATAATAATAAACCTAATGCATAACCAGTAGAGTCTACTGGTAATGACGTGGTTAAAAACGTGTGCTCTCAGGGAGAACCGGTCTTCTAGGGTCCGATGTAAGCACAGAACCTGGACCTGGATCTCCCACTGGGGGTGTGCTTGCTCCGCTCAGTGCAGGAAGAAGTCCCTGATGCGGGTGGCCTCGATCCAGGGGATGTAGGCGGCGGTGCGGGTGAACACACTGGGCTTGTTCTCCACCGTGCAGCCGATGGGCCCGAAGCTCACCACCCCATGCACCTCCCAGCGGTCTCGGCCCAGCTGGCACAGCAGCGGGCCCCCGGAGTCGCCCTGGGTGAGGGGAGGACATTGTGTTTTAGCAATTAGAATTAAGTAGATAAGTGATTCCCAACCCGTGGGCGAGGGTCCTGCTAAATATTTACATTAAATTTTATTTTTGTGCTAAAATCCATAATTACTGTAATATTCAGAGGTACATAAGTAACCATGATATGGTTTCTTCTTATAATTGTCTTCTGACCTTATTTTAGGTTTGCTAACACTTGAAAACTCAAGAGATGTGTAAGGGGCCATTGAGTGGAAATAGGTTTGGAAGCCCTGCTCTAGGATTTTAACATGGTCAGGCAGGTGCATTGACCAGCGTGTTCGACTGACTCCCAGCCCCAAGGCACAGGGTTCAATCCCCAATGTCCACGGCCTAAGCCGTACACATCCTTGAGCAAGAGGCCTTAACCCCCTTAGCCACTGCTCAATGACTTGAGAGTGAACAGTAACATCTCTCTCTGGGGCCTGCAGGGTCAACGTGCTTACCTGGCATGCGGCGGGGGGCCCCTCGGTGTCTCTGAAGCCAGCGCAGATCATGGAGTCACGCACACGGTCGCCCCAGAACTTCTTCTGACGGCAGGTCTTGTGGTCGATGATGGGGAGGCGAGCCTGGTTCAGGGACTCGGCCAGAGACACGTTCTCCTTCCCGCCTGAAACGTGCACCAGAGTTCAGGGTTGAAAGGTCTCAGGGGTGGGAGATGCATTTGTGAATCCCTTGAAGATACTCCATAGTATCTATAGGCTTTTTTTTTTTCCTCTCGTTTCAAATTACACGTATTATCCTTCTCTAAATGCATACAAATAGTAGTGCTCAGTAAAAGCCTAATATAAGAAATAATAAGTAAATCCATATCATGGCTTTGTGTTTTGCCTTATCATGCCTTATCACTTATCATGGCTAAGTGTTAGGGTGTGTGCCTACTGGTTTCATCATGCTGCCTCCAGTAGCAAACCAAAATAAAGCAAGTGGACTATTTGTTCTATGAAAATGCCTTTTTGTCCAAATCATTTCCAGAACTTTCAGATGCAGGCAAGTAAAATACATAGTCTTAAATGTATGGACTTAAAAGTGTGATCTTATAGTTGGTACTTTCATCAAAGCCTGTTTTAAACGGCTCGGCCCCCCCGTGCACTCACCCCGCGTGTCGCCCCAGCCCGTGACCCAGCAGTAGTGTCCCGGCTTCAGGCTGGTCTGCTTGCGCGGCAGGCAGGCGTAGCGGATGAAGTTGGACGGCAGGATGTCCGCGCCGGCTTTCACCAGGGCGATGTCGTAGTCCAGCTCGCTGTGCGTGGGGTAGCGGAAGTGCTCGTGGCGGTAGATGCGCTTCACGGGGATCACTCTCTCGGGGATCTCGGAGCGTTTGAGCTGATGCTTCCCCAGGACGATCCGCCAGCTGGCCGCGTCCTCCGCCTTACCCCTGGAAGGTAAACACGTCTCAAATGAAGGACTTGTGAATTGGAATTGGAATGGAACTGATGATTATGTTACCATCTGAGATTAATAAAGTTAATATTTGTTTTAGTCAATGTGCTGCTAAAAGTATGACAGGAATGTATTGGGACTACATTATTATGAATTATATTAATCACAAAAAAGACCCCATCATACACATTTGACCAATTGCTAGGTCTCACTTTTGGAAGCAGTGGGCAGCAGTGAGGATCCAGGTCTTGTGGATGAGGGTTCCTCCACAGACGTGGATGTAGTGCTTACTCCCCCTGGGGCGAACCTACCAGGGATGGAGAGATGGACGGAGTGAGTCAGCATCCTTGGTCACTGTCTTGCTTGTTTACGAGAATGTGATGTGTTCCAGTCTTTATAGAGTGGAGTTTAGAGATTTTATGTTCAAGAGTGTTCTGACTGTAGGGCTACTTTACCCTTAGTGTTTCAGCCATGTGTAGAGCTACTGTACCTGCAGTGTCACTAGCCTCGTGTAGGGATAATAGACCTGTAGTGTTACTAGCCTTGTGTAGGGCTACTGTCCCTGTAGTGTTACTAGCCATGTGTAGGGCTACTGTCCCTGTAGTGTTACTAGCCATGTGTAGGGCTACTGTACCTGCAGCGAGACCTGCCAGGGCCAGGAGTGAGGTTTGGCCTCATTCCCCGACACAATCCTCTCGGCCATGTTGGGTTTGAAGTGGGACATGCCACAGTCATTGGGCCAGTCTAGGAGCACAGAGGACACACACATGCATACATTACCCATCAAAACCCAGACCAAAATAATCCAGTATATCAACAACGCCTTCCAGGTTCACCGGGTGTCAGGGTGTGGCCTGTGTCACGCAGCGGTTGCAGACCAGCAGTAACCCACTAAACGGCGCCTCCCCCGTGCGGCTCCCGGCTCTCACCCAGGTGGAGGATCTTGTGCTGGGGCGTGCGTCCCGGGCTGAGGGCGTAGGAGGCCACGGGCGCCGCCGCCCACCGCAGCAGCAGCAGCAGAACCAGCGGAAGCAGAAGAATAGGAGGGGGTCCTGGAACGGCCATCGTCTCTGGCCGCCGCCCCGCGCCCGAGCCTATTTATACTGCCGGACGTAGACGACGTACATGGCCAGATACACACACACAGCCACTCAACAGCAGGTGGGGGGGCGGACAATGAGTGGCACAGCAACAAAGACCAAACACTGGATTGTTCTCCTGTAACAGAGGGTTTTTTTCTCCCCTACTGCCTCTGAAATAGTGGATGCAGGGGGTCCCATCAGCACTTTCACCTGCAAAAAAACATATGGATCGCCCCATGCCTCACTCCATGGCCCACATGTGTAAACACACACACACACACCCACACACACACATCCACACACACACACACACACACACACACACACACACACACACACATATATACAAACACACATGACAAAGGTGAGGCAGAAGTGTAAACAAATGTATGTAAACACACACACACACACACACACACACCGTTACGCACATGCAGGCCATCATATGACATCAGGTCAAATGATGATGCTGTGACCTCTGACCTCTAAACAAACTTTACATCGACTGAACTCACTTCATCCTGCATGGTCATGACTCAACAGAAAAACAACAACATGGGCGTGACTAGAGATAGTTTTAATAACAATATAATAATAGTCAATATGTTTTACTCATCAACAGCAGAAGGAACACAGATGCGTTTGAAATAAAATAATAAAAGAGATAATAGAAGTCCGAATATAAGTCAGAATAGCATAAATCCACAGGAAGTCTGCTTGTTTATCTCAAACCGGTGAAATATGACAATAACTCCAGTGGAAGCAACCAGTCAGTGAGGGCTTTTGCTACGGTGAAAGAGAATGTGCCTGCTCATCTGAATGGGCCTGAATGGTCCTACCCTCCACAGTGGTTCACCAAGGTTACCCATTAATGAACTTATTGTATGTGTGTTGTCCTGGTGAGGCGCGAGTAAGTCAACTAGAGCAGAGTAAACAAGGCTGAGTCACAAGTTCCCCGTTCTGTTGTTGTTGGTGAGCTCAGTGTAGGGAGCAGAGCTTGGCTCAGTCTGTTGTCGGAAACAGAGGTAATTTGGTCCAGCAATATACAGTATTATTGGTTCATTTCAAAACAAGGGTTGGATTGGATCACGCCCCATCTTCTGTTGCTTTTAGATGGTTTCAAATGTTTTTTCGAAAGGGATCAATGACACCATCTTGTACGTTATTGTTAACGTGCGGCCTTAACCTGAGCCTTAAATACGTTAAATAAGTGTTGATAATAGTATTAAAAGCGTGTCAAATAAAAACAGACTCAGTTTGGGTCTTTGCTGGAGCTCCCGCACCAGGGCTTCACCATGGGCCACTTCAATCCCTTCAGGCTTGTGTGGGGGGAGGACTTGTGTTCCGGTGTACCCTCCTCTTCTCCTTTACCGTTCCCCTTCTCCCTCTTAACTTCAATCTTCTTTTTTCCGCCAACAACCGCTGCCAGTTCCTGCTTTTTGCTTTTGCCTTTCTGCAGCTCGCTCTCGGCCTTAGCCTTTGTCTCGCCCTCAGGATCCACGGCGGGCGGGGCCGGCCGCTGCTCCTTGGACCCCAAAGCCGTGACCCTGGCGGCTCTGGTTTGGCTCAGCGCGGACCCTGCTACTCTGGTGGCTGCCTTTAGCCTCCACTTGTCTCTGGGCGGCGGGGAGCTCTGTCCCTGCTTGTCCTTGTCCACCCGGAGGGTGAGGTGCCTCTCTATGGCCACGTTGAGCTCCTCGGGGTCCAGGGAGCTGCCGTAGACGTCCCAGGTCATCCCCTCCTCGTCCCACTGCACCTGCTTCATGCTGCCGCGTCGGCCCAACTCACCCCGCCCCCGGAGCCTCTCCTCCCCCTGGACCTTCAAGCAGGACCTCCTGCGCTCCGGGGCCCCTGCGGCGGGCGTGAGGGTCTCCCACATCAAGGAGCTGGCCTTGCTCTTCTCCTCCTCCTCCTCCTCCTCCTCCTCCTTCTCCTGCTCCTGGTCCTCTCCGGCGTCTTGGATGAACATGCTGGAGGAGGGCGAGACCAGGTTGGAGGTGGAGCCCACGGGGGAGCGCAGGTTCAGCCGGGAGCCGGGCGGGGAGCCCAGGAAGGAGTGGGAGCCCATGTGGGAGTTGGACGTGTAGGGCGTGTGCTTCCTCAGGCCGGACCAAGAACCAGGAGGGGAAGCCGTCTGCACAGCGGCATCTACCGACCTCACAGGGGACCCGGGCGTCTCCTGCTCCTCTTGGACCTCGTCCCTGCCTTGGTCCTTTCCCCCTTGTGGCCCTGAAGCCGGGGTCTCCAGCCTTGACTGACCACAGCTGCACCTGCAGTGCACACTCAGGCCCGTGTCACTCAGGGAGGACACCAAGGGGGACCGCCATCTGCGAGTGACAGAGTCAGGCGATGAGTATCCCGGTTGCCATAGCAAATTGCCTTGTCTTGGGGACTCTTGTTCCTCTATTTGGGTCAGCAGCAAGTGCTCATCCTCACCACTAACCGCGGAGCGTGTGCTTCCAAACACACTTGCCAGCTCCTCCGAGGCTTGGACAAGGTGCACTCCTAGCTGGGAAGCGGTCCCAGCTCCTACGTCCCTCCCTGGACTGACGGGCCGATTTGAAGGTAAGGTAAGAGAAGGAGAACCACAGTTTGACGGGATGTGCTCGTATTCCATACTGGGGAGTCGGTGGAGTTCAGGGGAGATGGGCGGCGAGGTGGAGGGTGGGATGGGTGGGGTCGCAGGAACCTCAGGCATTGGCGACGCTGGTGTAGGCGAGGACATTGGTTGTACCTGCCTGCACGGAGATCGAGGCAAGGGGGGTCTGGTGGAGGGCGACGCGGAGGGTGTTTCGGGAGAATCAAAGGGGGGAGACGGGCTAGCAGGGTGAGCTAGCTTCGACGAGGGGGCTCCCTGGACCAGACTCTGGGGGCGCCCGTCACCTCCCCTCCAGATGACACTGTCCGGCGTGCTGCAGTCGCTGCGTGTGCTGCAGGTGCTCCATCGCTCGCTGAGGGGCGGGGAGCCGCAGCCAGGCCCCAGCGGGCTCCGCCGTGGGATGGGAAGCGCCTTGTTGGCCGCCGTGGCGTCAGTGAGTTGCCGCGTGCGCAGCTGCTGTAGGCTGCAGGTCTGGTGCTCCATGTGCGTGTTGGTGCTGGAGCTGCGTCGGAGGTCCTGCCTGGTCACCGCCGGGTCCCAGGGGTGGATGGGCTCCGTGGCCATGAGCACGTCCATGGAGCTCTTGGAGAGGGAGAATATGGGGCCGTCCTCTGCGTCCTCATATTCTTTGTCTTCATCAGCCGCCGTCCAGGTTTTTTTGGAGGACGTGGCACGCGTGACGCCTGACTGGACAGCAGACTGCACCGGCTCCGCCATACCGACAGGACTGAAACAAAAGCAGAGGTTATAAACTTTGCACACACACACACACACACACACACACAAGCATGCAAGCGATCAGGATTAGCCTAACGAGATTACAGAGTCCTGATTGTTGGATGATTCACACAAATTGTGTGGATCAGGATTTTAAAAAGCATTTGGGATTTATTTTCCAATTGAGAATGTATGATTGTGAGAGACACGCCACACAAATGCAATACACACGCACGCACACACGCAAACATTCGACCACAGACAGGGGGACGATATAATATTATAGCAATGACAAACCATGCTTAGATCATACACATAGATGTCTGATTTAGCTTGAGTCATCCATTAGCCTTTCTTTCACCTCCCACCGTAACCGACCTGTCAGTATTTGCTTAAAGACCCCGATATCATGTACCTGTCCTGACGCTAACTCAATCTGTTGATGAACACAGAGAAAAAGAATTAACCAATGTAATTCTAAAGCCAAGTGGACACCAGCTAGCATGCACAGCTACATGTCAGGTAGAAGCATGGGCTTACCTTTATTAATCAGAGCCTGACTTCAGTCAGGGCCTCCCTCCTACATGTTAACAGATAGACACACAATTAAAGATGGCTTCCTTCCTTCCTCTCCTCACTTCCAATATGATTTTAGGCAAAATGTCTGTCTTGCCCGTGCTCTGGTTTTAATGTGGTTGACCTTCGTCACCGTCAGTCTTTACTGCTCAGCTGAAGCTGCCCCACCTAATGCGCGTCCTGCTTTGTGACTCCATGTGTGTGTGTGTGTGTGTGTGTGTGTGTGTGTGTGTGTGTGTGTGTGTGTGTGTGTGTGTGTGTGTGTGTGTGTGTGTGTGTGTGTGTGTGTGAGGCCGCTACTCTACAATCAGCTCTTGGGATTAGTCCTCTTTTATCTTATTAGCTGTCCAATCTCTGTAGTGGTGTTTTGTATATATAGTATAAGAGTTATTTGTAGAGCAAGAGACAGTTATATATAGCAACAAAGCTTTTTCATTTTACAGAACACATGGAACAGAAAAGTTTAAACCCATGATCCATCCTTTACATATCTTTGAATAAGGCTTTACAATTGCCCATGTGTGGGCAATAGCAACGGTATTTGATGTTTTAAGAGTGACGGTAAATCAATTTAAAAAAAGATAACATAAGAAAACAAATCAAGCGAAAGGGTTAACAAGGAATCCTAAGGATAAAAAAGCGTGATATCCCGCAGAAGTGGTGGGAACCGGGCCACCTGGAACATAGTTCCCCAGCGCTCCTGAATCTCAGAGCAGAACAGAGAAAAAGTCATGCTTATTCATGAGAAATACAGTTGTCAGAGTCCATTGAGACTAGAGAACACACAAGAGAGAGAGGAGTTACAGCCAACCAGAAGCTACTGAACCTCCTGAATGCCTGAATGAAATTAAGAAGGAAAACTCACCCAAAAAAAACATATTTTTGGTTATCAGTTTGTGTGGGCTGTAGCTGAATAAACTGTCCCCCATGGAAAGTGAGTAGAAATCTTTTTTTTCCTGTGCTTTGTTTTTCCTTTCTCTCTGAACTTCAATGCACATATTAATATTTCCTGTTTCCTTTCTCTCCTTTCAGACCAGGTGGTAGTTCTTGCAGTGGGTCTGCTTATGGGTCTCCTGATAATACTGTGTATTTGTATCTTGGGGTATTGCCTATGGAGGAGAAAGGTGCAAAGTCAATACCAAGAATTGATCTCAACCTTGCCCCTGTTCCCAGTATGCACTGCTCCAGTGCTGCAAGTTTCTCAGGGCTCCTGGCCCAGGTGAGGAAGAAAAGCCCCCTAAGATGTACCTGTCCCTGTAGCTCTTATCATAGGTGTAACTTACACTGGGGACATGTCCCCACCACATTTTGAAATAGTCGATTATGTCCCCATCACTTTTGAAATGTATAATTTGTTTAAAATGTTCTGAAAAAATAGCTTGCACAGAGCCTAACAAATGAGAATACTTTGAGAAAGGTTTATTTGCACAGTCAGCATACAATGCAATTTAAATATAGAAGAAATTCTCCAAAAAGGTAACCCTAACGATGCACACATAACATGTCGAATCTGTAGCCTAGGCTATGACGTTTTGATGCAGCGTTATTCAAAATATATATATATTTTTCCATAATCATCTACTCTGACCTCATACTGATACCCACCACCCCCCACCCCCTAATTAAATTGGCAAAAAATTGCTTATGTTGAAGACCATAAAAAATACACAACACAAAGTGTCTCCCTGGACTTCCGTTCATTCCACGTCTCTTTGCTCAAAGGTACGATGAGATCCCCTTCACTGTCCCTCCACGCTTTGAACCCAGAAGCGCTGGCGCTCTGACGGGCCAGGGGCAGGGCAGGTGCGACGGGATGGGGGTGGACGGCCAGAGGGACATCTTGGCTCATCGTGGATCCCTTTGCGTCCGGAGTAAGTCCGACCCAGGCGTCTGAGTTTAAAAGGTCTCAATGTCCTTGGAATCCTTGCACAAGACAACTAATCCCTTCCTTCTCTTACATTTTCTGTATCTGCGTCCAAAGTCGCTTTTCGATAAAAGCATTGACTTTAAGACTCAGTGATTTCATCAGAGGTGTGTGTATGGTTAGCTATCTGAGAACATACTCACATATACAATCAGTAGATATATCATGTACATATACCTTATACTGACATTCACATACATGTACCTTATACATATACCTTATAGTTATGTACATACACCTCCTACATGTACCTTATACTTACATGCACACACATGTTTTCCTTACATACACATACATGTGCCTTATACCTCTATCATAGACCACATTCTTACCTGTACACCACATTCTAACCTGTAGACTGCATTCTAACCTGTAGACCATATTCTAACCTGTAGCCGCATTCTAACCTGTAGACCGCATTCTAACCTGTAGACTGCATTCTAACCTGTAGACTGCATTCTAACCTGTAGACCGCATTCTAACCTGTAGACTGCGTTCTTACCTGTAGACTGCATTCTAACCTGTAGACCGCATTCTAACCTGTAGACTGCGTTCTAACCTGTAGACTGCGTTCTAACCTGTAGACCGCATTCTAACCTGTAGACCGCATTCTAACCTGTAGACCGCATTCTTACCTCTGGACCGTATCCATACTGGTGTGTATCTGATCCTGGGGTCTCCTCAGGCTGGTACCCCATGGGAACCCTGCTGGAGGGCCTGTACCCTGGCCCCGCCCCGGACCAGGTGGTGGCCCCGCCCCCCGGCCCCGCCCCCCGCCTCTGCTTCGCCGTGGAGTACCGGCGGTCCAGCGAGCAGCTCACGGTGTCCCTGCTGCGCCTCGGCGACCTCCCGCCCTGTTTCCACGGCAACGTGACCCTGGTGGAGCTGCAGCTGCTGCCCGACGACCGACGCGGGCCCCGGCAGGCCAGGGCCCGCGGCCCGGGGCCCGACCCCGAGCTCGCCGAGTGTTTCGTCTTCCAGGTAAACTGGAGTTTGACAGCGTGGTGTTTTCACTGGCCTCGTGCCGTCCGTGATGACAGCCTGAGTCTGCAGAAAACTCACTTGCTTCATCAGGGTTAGACACACATACACACATGAACACATACACACGTACACACATGAACACATACACACGTACACACATGAACACATACACACGTACACACATGAACACATACACACGTACACACATGAACACATACACACGTACACACATAAACACATACACACATGAACACATACACACGTACACACATACACACATACACACATACACACATGAACACGTACACACATAAACACACATAAGCACACATAAACACATACACACATACACACATACACACATACACACATACACACATAAACACACAAAAACACACATACACACATATACACACATACACACATAAACACATACACACATAAACACACAAAAACACACATACACACATATACACACATACACACATACACACATACACACATACACACATACACACATACACACATAAACACACAAAAACACACATACACACATACACACATACACACATAAACACACAAAAACACACATACACACATACACACATACACACATAAACACATACACACATGAACACATAAACACATAAACACACATACACACAAAAACACGCATAAACAAACATACACACATAAACACACATTTGTTGTAATAAGTTGTCACAAGTATTCCACAATATGTGTCTCTCTCTCTCTATCTCTCTCTCTCTCTCTCTCTCTCTCTCTCTCTCTCTCTCTCTCCCTCTCCCTCAATCGCTCCCCCATCCGCTCCCTATAGGTGTCTGCAGCGTGTGTGTCTGAGAGCACGCTCAGTGTGTGTGTGCTGAGCGTGGAGCCCCAGCAGCGGAAGCGTCGCGTGGTGGGCCGGGCGCTGTGCCCCCTGGAGGGCCAGCTGGGGGGGGCCGGCCGGGTGCTCTGGAGAGACCTGGAGACGGACACCCACACACAGGTACGTACAGGACCCCCCGTCCATGGTGCACCAACCCGCCCAACGCTGTTCATAGAACGCTAACCTGTAGGCATCAGTGAGCAAGAGCCCAACTCCCCCAGCTGCTCCTCAATGGCTTGATTCTGGAAAAAAATAATAATAATTTAAAGGAGAGGTGGTACAAATTTTGGAGCGCTGTGTTTAAGCTGTGGTGCTTATTATGTTTGTCAATCCCCCCCCCCCCCCCCCTGCAGAAGGGCATGAGCAATCGACCCACGAGTCTGTTGCATTCATAGCTGTTCATATCGGAAGTTATTCAACTTTTATGTCTCGCACTTTAACTTTTATGTCCCGCCCCCCCCCCCGTCCTCCCGTCCTGTCCTCTGTGTGTGTCATCAGTGTTCAGAGCTGGGAGAGGTGCAGGTCTCTATGGACTACAGCCCCTCTCTCCAGCGGCTCACCCTGGGGGTGCTGAGGGCCCGCGGCCTGCAGCTGCTCAGTGACACAGGTGAGGAGCCGCTGGAGGGGCCCCTTCTGTCACAGTGCGGTGCGGTGGGAAACTGGAACGTCCTTTGGGGTTGACAGCGAGGTGGAAGGGGGAGCTAGTGATGACGTGGAACTAGAGGGAACCATTTCACACACACACACACACACACACACACACACACACACACACACATATGGACACATGCACACTCACACACGCATGCACACGCAGGCATAAACACACAAACACAGTTTCCTTGCTTCCTTGGGCTTCTATTTTTAGCTCTTTAGCTGATGATATAGGGACATCTTAAAACCAAGATTGTTTGTATGTGTGTTTGTGGGTGTGTTTCTGTGTGTGTGTGTGTGTGTGTGTGCGTGTGCGTGTGCGTGTGTGTGTGTGTGTGTGTGTGTGTGTGTGTGTGTGTACGATCCCCCAGGGGTGTTTTCCCAGGTGAGCCTGCAGAGACACACCCAGGTGGTGAAGACCAAGAAGAGCTCCTTGGTGAGGTGTGGTGGGGCCGACCCTCACCTCAACCACAGGATGACCTTCAAACTGAGACCCCGGCACCTGGACGAGGTCTGTGTGAGGCTGGAGCTGAAGCAGCCTCACCCCATGAGTCCAGGTAGAGCCGTACCACCAGGGCAGGGTGCAGGTGCAGGGAAAAGGCTGGCACACACCAGAGAGGGATAGAGGTAGAAACATGGACGTGAACCAACATGGACACCAGAACCATGTGAATGGCCGGTCCCCCTGTGCCCTATAGTATATATATACTATAGTAAATAGTGCACTATTTAGGGAATCACCATTTTGTTTTGCAGTAGTCGACTACTTAATGTCGATACGATAGTACACCGTAAAATAACTTTGCATCCGACTTATTTACACCTAATATCCCATGACGCAAAGCGGTTTTCATTGTCATCCGAATCAACCGCCACACACAGGTTAGTTACGCAGATTAGCTGTCAACACATGTCATGCTGATAGATTTCCGCTGATAGATTTATTGCGAGTGTTGACTAATAGTATTCGTAGTCCCACTGTAGGACCCTTTCATTTACTGACAGTCAACAGTCTCATTTCAGCGATGTGCTTTTAACCTTGTCTAAATCCTTCTCACAGTGGGAAATTCCAGGCAAAGAAACATTAAAAAAAAAAAAACCCAGCAAGCATGATCACTAGTCCCCATCCAGGATTTTGTGAGGAGGCCATTCTGCTCGTTATTCATCCCAGCTATGTGTCCATGTCTCCCCCCCCAGAGCGTGCCGCCGTGCTGGGGGTGGTCGTGTTGGGACCCTTCATGTACGCCAGAGGCCCCCAGCTGCAGCACTGGATGGACATGGTGAACCCCACACAGGAGCCCGTCAAACAATGGCACAGCCTGGGCCGAGGCCTTTGACACCCAGACAAACAGACACAGACAAACACACACACACACACACACGCTGCACGCACTCGCTGACTGGCTGTCTGTCTGGCTTTCTGTCTGTGTGTCTGTCTGTCAGAGAGACACTCACAGACATACATACATATTGCTGTTTGTAAGAAATTCAATTATTATGTTAATTGGTTTATTATGTTGTTTAGAAGATGAAAATTAAAGCCCTGCATATACTGTATAATATGTCCTTTTATCTCATGAAGGTGGATAGTGTATTAAAAAGTGTTTGGGTCACCGTTGACTGTATCTTATGTAAGACAGAAGGCCCCAGAATTGGTTTAGTCAGTAAGATACTGACTAAGTTTGCCAATAGGAAGAAGTAAGCCTCTTTCAACTAAGAACAGTTTGCCAACGACTCGTATTTACCTCATCTGTCTGTAACTCAGGCCTGCGCCACCCTGCTGTGATCCTGATTTACAGATTAATCCAGCACATGGTGACTAGAGATCAGCTTGTATTTATTTAACAGCCTCAGAAAAGAGTTTGGTGGTTGGGAGAGTTGAGAAGACAAGAAAGCAGTGAGGACCACCCCACCACAACCAAATAATAACAAAAATAAATTTGGCTCAGTTTTTCATAACATCGTGGGATGAAAATAAAAGGAGAAGTAGCCCTACAATGATATGAGGACAGGCATCTAACATGTTATAATGAAAGGGGCCATGGAACAATGTGGAAAAGACAAAGTAGTTGGTTGATATTAATATGAAGTATTAAAATAATTATAATATAATATTATAATATTAATATGAAGTAATAGATCAAATCATTTACAACGACGTTTTGACTTACTTATTACTCTTTAATCATATAATCATTTATTTTATTTGAAGGATATTTTCATTCACAATCACGGTCAGGTCATTCCTGGAGGGCTCAGAAGGTGGCGCTAATGAATGTAAACCCGTTATTCCCCATTACACACATGCAAGAAAAGAAGAGTCGCCTAGTAACAAATAAGGAAGTGTTGGATATATCATCAATAAAACAAACATTTAAACACATTTTTTATAACGTTGATAAGAATTCCCAGCACGCGGGATTCAACATAATGAGGATAAATGAAAACACTTTGCTTGAAGGAGACAAAGTCGTGTTGGTGCCTTACAATGCCAATCATGTGCCCAGGTAATAACCTATTCAGTGTATCTGTTATTTTGTCACGCTTATTTAATAAGTCATAAAATCATAAAATATAGACTGCTGGCTGACAGTGGACCAAGTGTCAGTGTGGTACCATTCATCGGGAGGTTTAAACAACACTAGCCTCCTCCATGAAGCCTCAGTCACTACTTGCATGTGTTTTTGTGTTATGATCTCAGGCTAAATACAATGTCTTTTTCATTTTTATAACTTCTCTTTCCCGTCCATAATCTGCGTTAGGTATCACGAGTGGATGAAGTCCCCTGAGCTGCAGCAGCTGACGGCGTCGGAGCCCCTCTCCCTGGAGCAGGAGTACGAGATGCAGCGGAGCTGGAGGGAGGACAACGACAGTATGCTGCATCATGGCTCTCCTGTACACTTGGATAATGCAGAACCGACATATTGAACCGATAACCATAAAAAAAAAAGAACATTTAAATTAAGAATTAAGATTCAATTAATTGAAATGATAGATGTGATCATCAAGTTTGGCTTTTGGTAACAACCACCAAACCTTTGGAATATGAATGCACATTAATGATCGACCCACATCCAATCACTACATCATTAAACCACCATTTGTAATCTCCCCGCTGTGGTATTTCTGCTGTTTCCTCCTTAATATGTTCCTCCTTTCTTTTGCCTCGTTGTTTCTTTTCTTGTTGCCACGCATTAAGCATCAGTCTGTGCTCTGCTTCCAGAGTGCACCTTCATCATCCTGGACAAGCATCTGTGGTCAGACCCCGCGGCCCAGGAAGAGCAGTGCATGGTGGGAGATGTGAACATGTTCCTGACCGACCCCAGTGACCTCTCCCTGGCCGAGCTGGAGATCATGATCGCTGGTGACACACCCGTTATCTTATACCGTGTTCAAATATATACTGTACATGCGTTATTCATGCATACTGTTTCATTTCATTTTGTTTATGTATCTAGGTTATACATTTTTTTGGTCTATTTTTAAATACCTTTTCTTGAATTGATCTGTATATGGTGTACTCTATACGTATAACTCTATGGAGTAATGTATATGTAGTACTCTATAAGTTGTTCCCTATAGATACTCTATACATACATACTAATCGACAGGTAGTACTCTACAGGTACTACTCTATAAATTGTAATCTATAGCTAGTACTCTACAGGTACTACTCTATGAATAGTAATCTATAGCTAGTACTCTACAGGTACTACTCTATGAATAGTAATCTATAGCTAGTACTCTACAGGTACTACTCTATGAATAGTAATCTATAGCTAGTACTCTACAGGTACTACTCTATAAATTGTAATCTACAGCTAGTACTCTACAGGTACTACTCTATAAATAGTAATCTACAGGTAGTTCTCTATATTGAGGTTTTCTCTGCACATTGCTTTGTCCTGAACAGAGCCCAGCTACCGGGGGAAGGGTCTTGGAAAGGAGGTCACATGCATGATGCTGTGCTATGGTGAGCAGAGCCAATCAAAGCCAACCAATATGGTCATATATGCCTAAAGCAATATATCATCAGTCTTATTCAGATGCTAAGTGATCAGGTGTTGCCACCACCTGGCCCTCCAGTTAAACCATGTCCTGTCCAAAGGAATGTCCAAGCTGGGGATCCAGAAGTTTGAGGCCAAGATTGGCCTGGACAACACGGTTAGCATCGCCATGTTCAAGAAGCTCCACTTCCAAGAGGCAAGTGCACGTAGTACGCACGCACGCACGCACAAACCCAAACACACGGTCCCTCACACGCACACACATGCTCGCTCACTCACTCACACAAACGGCTCCCATTGTAGAAATGATTACTGGCCTCTTGAATCCGAGGGTCAAGTTATACTTCTGCGTAGAAGATACCTACATGGGTGGGCCAGCATGCGAGCCTTTACGTCCGTGACTCCGTGTGTGCAGATGACCACAACGTTGATTCAGTGAGACGGAATCGACAAAAAGATAAACGTGTATGCGTGCGAAACCGCCACTGTCTCAACTTGTTTGTCATCACCAAACCAGAAAACAAGGCCGGAACGACCACAACGGTAGAGGGGCTGGTAAGCCACGGCGATGGCCTCTGTGGGCGGCACCACGGACATAAGAGACCTGTGACCCTGCAGAGGTATCACTCCGCCTCAACCCTGTGCCTCTGGTCTCCCTGCAGCTGTCTGTGTGCAAGGTGTTCCGGGAGGTGACCCTGGGGATGAACGTGGACCCGTCCGTCCGGACCAAGCTCCTGGGTGACATGGCGTACATGAAGGAAAGACAATACCAGCGCCGTTCATCCCAGCCCACCGGAGCGGGTGTCATGACAACAACCTAACAAAGCTGCCATCGCTGCTTGTGGACTTCTAGTGTGTGTGTGTGTGTGTGTGTGTGTGAGGCAAGTCCCTCGAGACAAGTTGGGGAGCCCCCAGCGGAAAAGACCTCTCTGGACTACAATTCCCATAAGCTCTAGGAAAACAGGGCTGAGAACGCTCTTGGTGTTTGTGGCAATGCATGAACACACATGCAGATGTGTGACAGTCTTTGTAGAGATAGCAGAATAATATTGTGTATTGTGTCATTTGTGGCATGATTGGGGTCAAAGATCCAAAAAATGCATTTCATTTCAAAGAGAAACCAAGAAAGCCTATCAAATCAGGCAAGTATACAAGACACCACTGTAACTACAGCAACCAAAACAAGCCATCCTGTATTGATCTTTTTCAAGACGGTGGCATAAATAAATGTCTGTCATACAGACTATTATATCCATGGTTGTAAACATGTGTAACACTTATTTAACAACCATCAACTCCCAGATGATTTGCATGATTGCGTTTACGTCTAATCATATCATAAGAGAGAGAGCGAGAGCGAGAGAGAGAGAGAGAGAGAGAGAGAATCATTAGCTCGGGAGGTGGAGGGGGTTGACTTGTAACCGGAAGGCTGCTACTTCGATCCCCTGCTCTCCCCAATTGAGTGTCTTGGTGTCCCTGAACAAGACACAGACCTAACCATGACTGCTCCCAATGAGCTGGCTGTCGCCTTGCACGTTTGACGCCGCCTTCGGGGTTTGAATGTGGGTATGAATGGTTGTAAGTCGCTTTGGATAAAAGCCCTAAAAAAATGCCCTAAACGTAAATCACAGTGGTCAAAACGCTCCTCACCAATGCCGTCATCACCTTCAGTTACTATATATAGCAGAAACTAAATATAGACCGTGGACATCTGCAATGGAACCCAGAACCTTGCGTGCAACGGCGTCAAGTCTACAGAGTCCCTAGCCACAGCCTTGGAATCCTTATCGTATGGCAGGCCATCATGAAGTCAGTCTTTTGGACGGGAATCATGACGGTGAAGGAATCTGGGCTCATGTTCCACATTGGCATCATCATGATGATCATGAGCTGTCTTTCAACTTTTGCGCCAAACTGATGACCTTAGGATGTAATTTTGAGACATGACTTTCAGACTTTTCTGCAGCGTAGAACCTTTTAATAATAATGATGAAGTATTTGGTCAAAGCTCTACAAAATAATTCCAAAACACTGCCTCTGGCATCATTTCAGGTGAAGCGGCACAATTTGCATTTCAGTGATCAGTAGTGACCTCGGATCTCCCATCTCCACAGATAGACGATGTGATCACATGTAGCATGAGCAACATTTGTTCTAACAAATCATGACAGATCAAAGAGACCAAAAATTTCACTTTTAAATTCTAATTATTGCACATCGTCTTTAAATGAATGCCCGGATATCCCATCAAAATGGTATACACTGGTGATACCTTAGATAATTAATGTTAAGAAAAAAACGAGGTTGTCTATTTTTAGCATACGTTCCTTATATTCAGCATTGGACAGTAACCTAAAGGAAAATCATGACTGGCTGTAGATTTAAGAAGTCTAAACAGCACAGAGAGCAACCTAACATAAATGAATACCTTGAGTCCCTCAAATCAACGCATTGGGTATGCCTTGTGTCTGAGTGTTAGCTGGCATTCTGTAAGCATAAGGCATGGTGCAGAGAAATGTTAAAGACAATGTTAAAAATAAAAAAAGATAGGCAGTACAAACGGGAGCCAACAGCAACAACAATTCCATAGGAATTTTAGAGGCCCTTTGCTTTTGTTTTTTACATTTGTCCTTTGCCCTGCTTTCTACCGATCCAGATTTAGTTTCACACCCTCATGCAGGATGGATGGGGTGCAGGAGGGGGGACGTGGGCTCCCATCTTACAGAGATTCACAATTTCCGCAGTTAAGTTTAGTCAACAAAGCAATAAAAAAGTAAATTATCCCACATTTCCAGACACACACACACACACACACATGACAGCGGGAACCCACGGTGATGAGCGCCTGAACCAGACCTCGGTTCAGTTCTTAGACGCCTGGCTGGACTCCAGGAGCTCCTTGGCCATGGCGGACCAGTCCTTCAGCAGCTGTCTGAGCAGCACGTCCTGCCGCCGGGCCCAGACCAGCCCCTGCTCCAGGGCAGTGGTGACCGGCACACACGCCGCCTCCCTGCGCAGGTCCGTCAGCTGGCAGGCCGCCGCCGCGCCGGCCAATCCCAGCAGCAGCAGGAGGAGGAGCTTAAACAGCAGGCCAATCAGAGAGCGCCGCGGTTTCGGGGCGGATTCAGCGGCAGCTTTTTTATCTGGAGGGGACACACGGTTGTGTTAGTCTTAAAGGGTAAGTGTCCCCTGTTTCAGCAGAGGAACTTCTGCGAGCCGTCGTCTGTTTTAGAAAAAACTGACACAAGGGGTTCCATAGCAGCAAGGGAAAGGGGCATTCTTTGCTCGAAGTGGCAGACTTCTTTTACTCTAGAGAAATTTCCCCATTGAGTAACTTTCTACATTTGAAAAATAACAACACAAATGTTCACCCTCAATTCGTGAAACCAGAACAGTTATCAACTGAAAAAAGGGATTTAACAAGAAGGGAGTTCGTTTGAACATACTACAAGTTTATGTGAGGTTTTAAATGTGGGGAATCAATATATTGCAACAAATGTCACTAGGACTGGTGAGGGCAAAGTATCAAATAAATATTTACATTTGTACACTACTTGGACAAATGTGCCTTATTGTATTAATACATTACCATCCGATTTCTATCCTCTAAATCCTCCCTACTTGCGTATTCAAAGCAATCCTCCAAAACAGATCTATTCCTCATCCATGCGAGGTCTGCTCACCAGACCGGGGAACCCACCTGCTGCCAGCCCGTTCCTCTTCTTCTTCTCCTCCTTCTTCTTCCTCTGGTGTTCCTGGGCGGCTGTGGCGTCCAGCTGGGCCTGGTACTCCATCCTCCTCCGCTCCTTCTCCTCCGCCTTCTCCTGCTTCCGAACCTCGCGCTCCTTTGCCTCACGCTCCCTCTTCTTGGCCTCCTTCTTCTTCTCTTGTTCTGAATGGGGGGGGGAGGAGGAGGGTGAGGATGTAGGAAGACAGTGGCATGAGCAGTCGCAAAAGGTATTGTCTTGAACAATGGGTGAACAAGAACAAGGATTTTTATACTTTAGCTCATAGCCATAAGTCATACGTAAGCCTCGCCACAATCCTTAACAATTGTCCACTTCTGATTTACAATTAAAAGATCAATTGATTGAGTGCGTATGAACAGGAATAACATCTAATCTAAATGTCATCCTACAATCAGAACTGCACACTGTGCTTATCCACAGAGCTTTGCGTCTGCTTACACAGTAACCGGATGCAAATGGAATACGGAGCAACGTGGCCATAAGGCTTCGTTCCAGGCGACAAGATCAGACCTTGGGTGTTGGAAGACTCACCTCTCTCCTTCAGGAAGCGTTTCTCTCTGGCTTTGTCCACCTCTTCCTGGACTTCTTTCATGTGCTGTAGAACCTACGGGTAAGACAAAAACACAAGCAAATAATACATTCAGACAGACATCTCATCAACAGTGGCACAATCGACATGATGGACAGCGAGCGACACACACACACACCATACAGATACACCCATGAGGACTGCGCTCTTGTCGCCTGGGTTCTCCCGCTCTCCCCCTCACTGACTCACCTTGGAGGCACACTGTTTGCACTGCTTCTCATCCAGACAGTCCCCCGCCGCCTTGGCCAGCTCTGTCTCCAGGGGGTTGTCTTTCAGGTCCAGCCACTTGAGGTTCTGGAGAGACAGGATAAAGGTTGATTTAAAACCCTGAGTTATGGGTCATCGCACCAGAGGCCTGAAACACCACAGCCATGGTGCTCTGAAGAGGAGCGTGCTGGTGCTTAAATAATCAGGAAGAGCTAAAGGAAGGGGTGCGGTGTCTGTGACTGACCCGTAGCTGAGAGAAGCTGACAGGGAGGCCTGTTAGCTTGTTGTTGTACAGGTCCAGGTGCTGGAGGTTCACGAGGGAACCCAGGTCATCGGGGAGAGAGGCCAGCTGGTTCTTACTCAGGTCTACCCTGACCAGGTGAGTCAATTTACAGAAGTCTGGCTGCATGAGGCAAAACAAAATACACAGATTCAGTTTGGCCCATTTAGTGTCCCGTTTCATTTTCAAAATGCTAATATGATAGCTTCAAAGTGGGTGTCGGTTGCAGGACTTACAGGAAGTGATGTGATGTTATTGCAAGACAAGTCCAAAACCGTCGCTTTTCGGAGCGCAGCCTACGGGAAAGAGGATAGGAAAAGAAAACGTGAGGCCTATTGTCAGCACAGTGCTATGGATAACAGACGGGGGACCTGCAGATAACTCACTACGTTGAGCTAACGAGAAAATATAACACAAAATCAAGCAATCAACTTACGAGTTCTTTGACTGGAACCTCGGACAGGTTGCAGAGACTGAGGTCCATTTCATTTCCATTGATCTTATCCTTCAGGTTCAGCACTTTGCCTCTACTCATCGTGGTACCTGTGGCTGTAACGTTAGGGGAGAAAATACTAACGCATGTCATCATCTTGAAAAAGAACATGGCCCATAAACCCAGCGTAGTAAGAGGTATCACGATCCCAGTCCATTTGATTTGATTTGTATGACTGTTAGACGAGCAGTTCATTTATTAGTATACTACAAAGTGAGCAATTGCCTTTTGACAGCACTAACTGTTATCCATGATACAAAGTAGGGTTTAGCTTACCTGTTAAATCTTCTGTGGTATAATGATGTACTATGAAGACCAAATAAAGGACAGAACGTCTGAATAAATCGGAGAATGTGAAATAAAGCTTAGTGCCAATTTATTTAGTTGGTACAATACAGGGACTGAGGAATCCTTGAATGAAAATCCACGTCACAGATTGAGATGAGGCTGCAGCTGTCAGAGAAGAAGAACAACTTCATGAACACAGAGGACCACAGCGCCACCTGCAGCATCGGAGAAGGATGGAGGTAATGCCATTCTCTGGTAATACTGAACAGTTCCACATGTGGTAAGGATTTTGACGCATACTATTATATGCTACTTATTATATCTACATTCTGTGCTTTATGTTACGTAACGTGTTACGTTTATGTAACTGTACGATTTGGGAGTTGTAAAGATAGAGAGTATATTTGAGAAGAGGAAAGCAAGATTTTGCAAGATTCTTTAAATCTCACCTACAGCAGCAAATATGATTAAATGTATCCATTTCATGTAGTTAAAATTGAAAGACACACATACAAACACACACACACACACACATTTTAACAGATAAGGATAGGAGAGAGAATATATACCACCAACACTTGAAATAACAGAAATTAATTTCTGTTCAATGCCAAAGATTTGTAAACCCTTCTCAAAGGCTGTTAGCATTGTGAAGCTGGAGTGGCGTCATGGTGTACAACAATATACCACCTTGCAGCCATATAGCACACAAAGCTAAAGATTGAGAATAAATACATATAAATAAAAACTCCATGGATCTTTTTGGCTATACAGGTCCAGTATCCGGGCTTCCCATTTCCATCCTGGCCACCGTTCAGTCGAGTTTCCAAAGCCTTCCTTATCTCCCTCAACAACCCCAAGACCACCAGGTGTAGCTCCGGCTCGCCTGGCTTACCCTTTGGGGGAGAGAGGAAAACCATCACAAGATGCCTCGCTACAGGCGCAACACATGTGGACCTTTTGATGCTGTTCATGTCTTTCCTACCTCTTGAACCGCAGGAAGCAGCGAAGATGTTGTGCTCACAGGTCGATCAGAAATATGAAAACAGGTTTGCCCGCTCTTATCTAAAATTGAGACGTTTTGAAGAAGAAGATTAATGTAGTGTTTAAAAAAAATAATGCTTATCTTCTCCCTCAAATTCACAGTTTAAGAGCACATCTCTTCAATGCTTGTCATTCCAAGCTTGTCGCTAAGCAAGGATTTTTTAAATATTTAAATTCAACTCAACGTAAAGGTGCTGTCGCCCATTAAGATTCACAAGTTAATATCTGTGTGTAATTTGTTAGAAATAGCATAGCCATCCATCGACAATTGGTGTGTAAAATGTGCTGAAATGCAACCCTTCTTGATGTCGAACAAATGTAGGGAGCAGAGAGAGAGGGGATGTTTCTTTGGTTAAGATTCCAGATTGTGCTTTTCTCTGAACTCTTTCTACAACTGTAAAATCTTAACTAAAGGAGCTTTAACTTAATTAAATAGCTTATAATCATCCTCCTATATATTTATCGAAGCCGGAAAGATGTTTTGATAAAATCTGCATTTATATCTGATCCTACAACATTTTCTATATTGTTGTTTTAACCTTTAAGGAAGACTTACCATTATCTTTTTTGTCCTCGTCCATACTGCAGTCTTCCTCCTCCTTCACTTTGAAGTGGGAGTCCTTCTCCATCAGGTGCATCACCACAATGGTCTCGCAGAGACTCAACAGCATCAGGGAGAATATGCCAGCGCAGTAGGTTGCTGTGGTAACAAAAGAAGAACCATTAATATTCATATATGTATGTTGGTATGTTTGATTCACGTGTCAATAGCAACGGGGAAATTGACTGCAGTGTGTTCACCTATGAGCGGGATCCTGCTGGACGTGGAGGGCAGTATGTCGTTGAGGATGAGCTGCAGCACAGTCACGGAGAGCATCACCGTGACCTTAAAGCTCAGCTTCTCTCCACCCTTCTCAGAGATGAACAGGGAGGCCACATCGAGGCACATGAAGAACCAGATGGGCAACAGGAGGTTGACGACGTATAAGACCGGCCTTCTCCTCATCGTGATCTTGGGTAAAACACAACACAGGTTGTGCCGATCAGATATGACAACGTGCATCAAATGCATGTTATGGTCATGCACATGTGGTCATGTGGCTGTGTACCCACTTTGTGATACATGCAGAGTAAAGACGTACAGTGTATGTTATGTGATCTATGGAGTCTTCACTGAATTTGGTGACGTTCACGTTGCAGAACGTCCACTCGTCCTGCGTCCGCAACACCGCGCGAGTCATCCTGGTGGCTGCTTTGGAACCCTGGGCAAGAAGCCTCAACTCCTTGTCTGAAATGAAATGAGAAGAGAGGGACAAACATGACGATTCAACAGCTGAGAATGACCAAGCATAACCAGAACCTAAGCACAAATGTAGAGCAGAACAATAGTTCGACTTCCAGCCGAAAAAGTACCGGAAAGCATCTCCTAAATATACATGTATAATATAAAGTGCACTGCACACACTCAAACACACACACATACAGACACATACAATACAATACAACATGCACTTCAACTACTGTACAGGTCGATGTATACATGTATATGCCATCTTAAAACCCTACAAAACACCCACCGGTGTGAGTGATGGACTTGAAAGTGAGAGTGCATCTCTGTGTGTCGAAGGGAAAGCTGAAGATCTGCATGAGGCAAGTGCTGACCACCACCATGCCCCTATTCATCTCAACGGTCCCGTTAGAGTACAGGGTCAAAAAGGGCGAGGGAGGGGCCTTGTCTTCCGCAATCCTGGAAAGGAAGGGAGCGTATTAGTTTGAATTACACCGGTATCACATTCAGCGTTATGGATATTTTAACGATTTATTTAGCTACTCTAGCCTTGTCATCAACTAAGATAATGGCCTTCTAACAATCGTCTTGATTGTCTTGATCCATGAGTGGCCCCACTGGTTTTAAATCCCTTGCCATGGCAGTGGTAACTCTAAGCAAATGGGTACACAGGAGGACCACTGCTGAGTTATGATGTCCTGTGCAGGACTGCACTACTCACATTTCCTCGATGATTATATCGGGTTCCCACATGAGCTTCTTGGGAATGGAGGGGATGTAGCTAATGCCACAGAAATCCTCGGGTTTCCAGGAGAACAGATCGCTGTGCCATTGCTAGAAACAGAATGGGAGGCCGTCGTTTTGGGTAAAAGGTTTTGTGCCATGTATATGTAAAGACATTTTTATTTAATAAAATCTCTGAGGTGCACAGAACAATCATTCAAATCCCAGCCCATCCAGAGAGCTCACCATGGAAGTCAAGAGAGAAGCAACAAACATCTGTTCTTTTTCATCCTGAGAGCAAACAAATATTAGAACATATACAGACATATGTATATATATAAATTGTTTATATACGTATTAGCATTACCGTGAGATTTTTTCATATATAAAAACTTTCATGGTAATGCTTATACGCACACACGTGTACAAACACACACACACACACTTACCATACCCAGAATGCCATAGAGGGCTATCTCTAGATGTACTATGGTCTGATTTCTGTAGTCCAGGATGGGGCGAGTCATTGTATATAGCTCGTTGCCTTTGCTGATGTTCAGTTGTGTCAGAACATCAAAGTAGCTGCACACCCTCTCGCTTGACACCTCATCGTTAGCCCAGGCCTCTGCAGCTGACAACAAGAGAGCTGTTAGGGCAGCGGCAAGCTTAAGTACACCATGATATGAATACGGAAATGGCCCATAGGAAGCAATATTGTTCATTCACTCAAACTCATTAAATTAAATCTAATTTCATTTCAATATTGTTCATTCACTTACACTCTATTTCTTACACTCTCACTTACACTCTCTATTTCTAAAATCATAATTAAATCAGTTTATTGGTTGGTTGACATCCAAATCCAAAGTTTGGGCTGACTCATTCGTACATGAATGTGAATGGGGGATGCTGCGTGTGTGTGTGTGTGTGTGTGTGTGTGTGTGTGTGTGTGTGTGTGTGTGTGTGTGTGTGTGTGTGTGTGTGTGTGTGTGTGTGTGTGTGTGTGTGTGTGTGTGCGGTGTCTATTGACGTGTGTATTATGGCAACTATTAACTATTCTTAATGGATTGTACAACTCAAATGGGCTGAAATTATAATGTGATTTCCTGCCAAATGGAAGTATGCGTGATTCTCATCTCATGCACACACGCACACACACGCACACACACACACACACGCGCGCGCACACAGGACCCATTAGGGTTTGCCATCTTGTTTGTGGAGATATCTAAGTGTTTCATCAATTCAAAAACTCAGGTTCTCCCTTAATTACCTGACCTTCTCTCCTCCGTTTAGGAGCTGCCAGCCATTAACTCAAACCAGAGAAACATGAACATGAACCACAACACAACACAGCATGGTCAGGTTAATGCTGGCTGTGGTCACTCAGGAACCATCAGTAGGGGCGAGGCAGGCAGAGAAACATTGTGTGATCCAGCTGTCATTCCGTAATTCAGAGCTTCTTTCTTTTTCATTATGAGGCTTTATTACGTCATTGGCTTTATTATAACATATGATCTTTCTGTATATTTATACATTTAATATAAAAGACAACGGCAACATTTTTGAATATTGCATTGGGAAAAGCATGGTATTAAAAAAAAACTATATTTTAATGATCCATACCTTTACAGCACAATTATTTATAAATTACTTATTTAAACCCATAATACATTTATGCTAGATTGACTGTTCAGAATGAAAAAAAAAATCTAAAAACCATAATAAACCATAACCATAAACCAAAACCAAAACCATAATCAGTTATTGCCACAAAGATTGTACATTTTCAAATTGAATTATTAAAAATAAAAAGTACATCTACATGAACTGAATACAATCCGATATGGTACTATGCCAATATGTTGACACAAATATTGACAATTGCACTTACAACACCACTAAAGTAATTTACATTTGTATTCATCAAAATCTTTTTTTTATGATTCATTTAAATACCACACTCTATTTGATCTACATCTACTACAAGAACAGATCTGCTCACCTGAAACGAGGAGCAGGAACATGAAAGAGACACGTGTCATAGTGGATCCTCTGAGGCTGTTGTCAGAGCAACAGATTAAACCCACAGTGGAATATTAGCCTCTGCCGCGGTCCCTGGGTTTCAACTGACAACTGACTCAACGCAAGCATGCAGCCCTCGGTGGACATTACAAAAGGGATGGACAAATACAAAGAAATAATGAATTAATCATCATAATTTGATTGCAACTTGATTAGGCCCCTCCTACATACAACAAGGCAGAAGTGGATGTCTGGAACTATTGTTCCAGACAATCTATTATAAGGGCTGGACAATGATTAAACGTTTTAATCGCCATTAATCACATAGTATCCACATAGATCACATCCACTCTAATTGAAGTTAAATTAAATTATCAAATCGAATGACACATTATCATTCATACCAAATGTACTTAATAGGCAAAAACTAGACCAAGTGATCTTGAGGGAGTTTTTTTGACTCACTCAGTGTGGGTTGAATATGAAAATTAAGGAACAACACAGATTTGGGAATTATAACAGGCAGTTAATTAGTACAATTGTAAACCAACAGTTACTACAAGTGTAGCTAAATTGAAATAAGTAGCGCCACAGATTTGGGAATTGTAATCAGGCAGTCACTTAGGCCTACTGCAAGTGTAATTGAATGTAAAGTAAGTGGAACTAAAAACAAAAATGATTTCTAATATGAATGTTGACATTCTGTTGGCAAAACCTTTCAAAATCAAAGTAAAAAAAAAAAAAACAGAGAATGTGCGTTAATGCGTCCCTTTCTATTAATCGCGTTAAAATAAGATTGCATTAACGCGTAATTAACGCGTTAACTTGCCCAGCCCTAATATTTTTATATTACTAACAGTATTACTATTAGTATTATATAGTAGTATCATTTAGCGTAACATAACAAAGGCCTTCCATGACAACGTGCTATACCATGACTTAACCTTACATAACTTACCATAACATAATTCACTCTCAGACCTTAAATTAAATATAAAACAAAGCCAACATCAGATAGCACAATGCAACATTAAATACCGCTTAACATAGGCTACTCAACAACAAAACCCCAAAACGTCCATGCCCTCTCTAAGAGCTCCATTCCATAAACAGGAAAATCAGGAAAAGTGACGCAGCGGTGAGATAGAAAGTGAAGAAGGCGATGTTGATCCTGCGGGCCACCCGGGTCCAGTAGCCGGCGTTCACTCCTGGACCCTGGGGGCCGCCGGTCCGCCACAGGGACCTCATCTCCCCCAGCTCCTCCAGGATGAGCAGCAGCGGGTGGGGGTCGGACCTCTGGGGGTTCCTGCTGACGCCCTGAAACACCCCGTAACATCTGTGGTCAGACACACGTCTTTAAGTTGTCTAACGGCTCGTTAGGCTCATTTCTGAAGTACTGCTTCACGTGTGTTTTGTGGAAAGAAATCATGGTCAGCAATATCAACTCTGTTTCCACAAAAAAGTCGCGGACAATTCATGTCATTGAGGTTGTTTGTCCGATTTGGAGCAATGGAGAACTGAATCCCCAGACCAAGGACCTCACTGGTCAGATCTTTCCACAATTTCGTCTCGGAAACAGAGTTAATGTTGCAGACCGGGATTTTAAAACTGTATTTAACACACAGTACTCTTTTGAAGCAGTACTCTTTTAAAAAATAGTGACTCGTGGCTGTTCCACCTGCAGCACTCACCTGGTCAGACACAGGAAGCAGCTCTTGTGAGGTCCCGCCATCAGATCCATTGCAGGTGGAGGAGCCCTGAGTGCAGTTTCCCTCCTCTGAAATGACACGGTTCGGATACAACACATGGCTTGTTATCCCACTTCTAATCAGCCTGCTCACATAGAGCGCATTTGATTAAGGAGGCTGTAAGGAAGGTCTTGACAGGTCTTCAAAACCATGAAAGCGATACAACGTACTGCATGTGTTACGACAGGAGTCTGAACCCCTGTTCCATTTCTGCTCTGCCTCCTCCAGCAGGATGCGAGAGTCCTTCTCCATCAGGTGGGTCACGAACACCGTCTCCAGGAGACTCAGCAGCATCATGGCAAAGATCACGATGCAGTAGGTGGCTGGGGGGACCGAACCGAACACAAAGCATGTTAATGACTGTGGAGAACACTTCTTATTGGCCCTTTCCTGTGTCCAGGTAGAAGCCATCAGACGGGGGGGGGGTGGGGGGGAGGGGAGGGGTCCCACCTATGAGGGGAGTCCGGTTGGACATGGAGGGCAGGATCTCGTTGAGGATGAGCAGCAGCACGGAGATGGCCAGCAGCACGGTGACCTTGAAGCCCAGCTTGTCCCCCCGGTGGTCGGAGATGAGGAAGGAGGACAGGTCCAGACACAGGAAGAAGAGGACGGGCAGCAGGAAGTTGATGACATGCAGGAGGGGCCTCCTCTTCATGGAGATCTGGAGGGGAAGAGAAGGTGGTGAAGCAGGGCAGGCTGCCCTTCAAGCTCACAGAGATAATGGCAGAACCAGTCAATTCGTACTTTATTTCTTTTAATAACTAACCCCGTCCTATTTCATCAACAGGATGTAGAAGGCTGTGGTGGTAATGATCCTTTCATCAAGGGTCAAGGATATATGGATTTTCCCCAAGTAGCACTTTATGTAAATGCCGTAGCCACATATCCATCCGAGTAATAATAAACAATAAGGAAAGGATGGGTTTTCTCGTTACAGCAACTATTTTTATGTCATGTAAAAAACAATATTGACTTTGAAGATGAAGTCAAACATATCAAACATTCCCTCTGAACATTTCTAGCAACTCTGAGGTTGTCAAACTAACCATGTGTCATTTGAGTGCGTTAGATTGGAATGTAAAATCATGAAAACAAACCATTTATATGTGTCCCATTGGTAATGAATGTGTTATGTATGTTACGAAAGTGTCCAAGTTATAGAAGCAAAATATCCCCAAATATCAAACAGTGTACAAACTGAACAGAAATCATTATTGTGGCCTGTACCCTATTGTTCCCCCGGATCCTATTGTGTTATCGCGCGTTCATTTTATTTTCATATCGTACAAAAAAAGCAGGACTATTGTTTGTGTAATGTGTGAGACATTAGCGAGAGACATTAGCCAGACGGTGAGCTGATGAAAGGAGAGAGAGCCAGTAACGGTAAGCCAGTCGTCCCAACTTACCGTTGGGAGTGAGAAGTAGCCTCTTAAACAGTAGGACTACAGCATGGCCCCCTCCAGAGACTTACAACGGACAGTGGAAGAGGGTGTCCACCGCCACCGTTGTTTCTCTCACAGATGAGGACAGCCATAGCAGACAGATAAGAGATTCTCTTCTAGGAATTTAAATCAGATTTACTTCTATTTAATCATATTCCAGAATTGATTATATTTGATCCATCTATTCATATAGATTTTTCTTTCTATGAATCGACGTTGAGGGATGTATTATATACACAATGAAACTACTTTCATTTCACTTCACTTTTTAACCGTGATATAAACGTGGAGAGAGATATTTTATTGTGGTGCATAGCTGTGCCGGTAGTGCTCTAAATCTCCTGGTCACTCCCTAATAGATCTAATGGGCTTTCTACTGAACCGGCAGAGTTTATGTTGACCGCTTAGTGTTTTGAGTTACAGCCCTTCGACCACTGAATATAGATTCAGTGGTCACTTAGCCTGTGAAACTTTGAAAATTAACATATAGTATACTGTATATATATATTCATTATCTAACTTAAATAATTGTGGTTTTCCAGAGCGTGATTACCTATAACACCTATCCAACAATGCAGATTATCATATTTTAATAACTCAGATTCCGACATTTGACAAATTCAACAATAAGTATGGTGAGTTGATCATAGCAATACTCTGCTCTACCAAGACTGTGAGTGTGAGTGTGGCTGCCCACCGTGTATATGATCTGATCCCAGTATCCGGACAGGTAGAAGGTGTCGTTGGTGACGGCCAGGCTCAGGAACTCCCACTCGCCCTGGGTCTGCATCAGCCGGCGGGAGAACTGGGTGACCCGGGACGAGTTGGAGGACGGGATGAGCCTCAGTTGACTTACTAGAGAGAGAGAGAGAGGGAGAGAGAGAGAGAGAGAGAGAAAGAGAGAGAGAGAAAGAGACAGAGACAGAGACAGAGAGAGCAGAAGGGAGAGAGAGCGAGAGAGGCAGAGAAATACTATGTGGTAAGCGCTGGCATCGTACCGACAGCCCCTTTGAAGACCTGCTGTCAGCGTTAAGACCCAGAGCCCCCCGGCGGTGGCCTCACCCCTGTGGACGATGGAGGTGACGGTGATGTTGCAGCTCTGCGTGTCGAAGGGGAACTTGTGCACGTCCATCTTGCAGGTGATGACCACCTTGAGGTCGTCCTCCATGTAGACCTGCCCCTCGTGGCTCATCAGCAGGTAGGGGTTGGGCAGGGCCTCTTCGCGCTTCGTCCTGGAGATTGCCACACGCAGACACATGCACAAATACACACACAGATATACACACACATGCACATGTGCACGCATGCACGCACACACACACACACATACACACACACACACACATACATGCAAATACAAATGTACATACACACACACACACACACACACACATGCACATGTCCTCACACACACGCACATACATACACACACACACACACGCATAGCCACACACGTACATGAATGGAAACAACAGTGAGACAATTAACCATTATCATGTTAAACAATACAAAAACCCATGACTCGTTAACATAAGTTGTTTATCTCCGAGCATTCAACATGCTCTCAGACGTATCGTCAACCAAATGTTACAACACTTTCACTTCATCCTTGTCCTTGTGTTGTTTAACCACTGACAGAGAATGTTTGACTTGATCTGCCTCCTATAGCTGAGCTGATAGGCCTTTGTTTTGTATATTTTTCAATAACGCTCGCTCACATCTCAAAGATGAAGACGTCCGGCTTCCACAGGAACGCCTTGGGAAGAGAAACCTCAGAGATCCCACAGAACTGCGCCGGATCCCAGGAGATCCGCTCGTCGTTCCAGGTCTGCAGGGGGTGAGCCATATTGAGGAGTGTCATGTTATTTATACAGTGAAGCCATCGGTGAGGGAGATCCTCCTCCTCATCATCATGAGGATGATGATGAGGATGATCCTATTTTCATCGTATTGCAAATTAAACGCACCATTTGGAGCCAGACGAGAGGAGAGAAGCTCTGGGCTTTCTCGTTCTGTCAGAAAACAAACAAAAAGATATCATGTAGAATAATATCTATCCATAGGATGACACAAACAGAAAGGCTTTATTGCTGCACAGCACAGAAGCCTGTATCCTGTATAGGGCTGAAACGGCGGTTTAATGTTGTCGAAGTACATTCTCTGATTCATACTGTATATCAATTCCACACTTAGACTGTACCATTGTGTAAACCCTTATCATAGTATTTATTTCACAAGTTCCACTGCTGAAACTGTACTCTGACTTTGAGGTACAATCATACAACGGTCCATCTGAGTGACAATTCCACGTTTTTTACAAACAACCTGAAGCCCACACAGAGTAGGAAAGCCACTAAGCGTGCCCGGATGTTGTGTTCAAATGATTCTTACCACACTCAGAATGGCGCTGATGTACACGTCCATGTGCAGGATGGTAGGGTGGGTGTGGTCCTTCACCGGCCGCGTTGCACTGTACCTTTCGTTCTTACTGCTGATGTTCAAATGGTCCAAAACATCCTGATAGCAGCACACTTTCTGAGGAGAAACGTGTTCTAGAAAAGAAAATTAGGAGGCAACAATGCTTCACAGACCTATTTTGATATTCAATTGACTCTGATATTTTCTGTCAATTAACACCAAAATTATGTTTGATCACAGATGGTCAATTTTTCAATGTTCATTTGTTTATCAGTCATAAAAAAACCTTCTGTGCACGATAGTGTGTACTCAATTGATATGCTCAATGCAAACATTGGCTGAAGCGATGAGCACGCCTTTGTGTCTATAATAATCACTCAACTGCAGTTTGACATATATCTTTAATCACAAACAAAACCAATCGTTATCATTGTTACCATCGTTATCAAAACAGAAACCGTACAGTGCAGTGAACAATCTTTTAATTTCTGAGAACCACAATCACTGTAATCCATGGGGGTCAGCCATCACACAAATTGAAGGTTAACAGAATAGACAGCTTTTAGAAAAAATACATTCACCATAAACACCATATGCACACATGCTACGATCACCAAATCATACCAGACCACTTTAGAGATATAACCATTACAGCCAGTGTTACTGTTAGTGTTAATGTTGTAATGCAGTCTTACCTATGATGAAGAACAGAAGGAGGAAAACAATGTGCATCTTAGTCCTTTATATAGCTATGCTGTTGTTGTATGTTCAGTCTTGAGATGGGTCAGAGCTCTGCATATGTTTCTATACCTCTGTCTACTCTGGCTCAGATCTGGATGTGTTCAATGGTAAGTGTGTGTGTGTGTGTGTGTGTGTGTGTGTGTGTGTGTGTGTGTGTGTGTGTGTGTGTGTGTGTGTGTGTGTGTGTGTGTGTGTGTGTGTGCACTGGTATTCGCATGTACGTATGTGTGTGTGTGTGTGTGTGTGTGTGTGTGTGTTTGTGTGTTTGCATGTGTATGTTTGGGTGTGTGTGGCCGTTTGTGTGGTCATGTGTGTGTGTGTGTGTGTGTGTGTTTCCCGGAATCCCTTAATGGTAAAAGACTCCCATCTTTATCAAGAGTCGCCGGTGGGCCCATGGTGGCAGCTCCAGAACCATGAGGCCATAAGGGAAGTCACATGTCACACATAAATATTATTATATTGGACTGTTGTGTAGTGAGGCACAATGAACGCCATTGGATTAGCTTCTGAGTGACAGATGAGGAGGGAGGATTTTACTGACAGGATGGAGAAATCTGGACAGATAATGAGGACAGAGAGTCCACTCACGCAACAATAAACGCACCAATAGATCACGAGACACTGCTGAGGAAACGTGTGTGTGTGTGTGTGAGTGTCTGAGAGAGAGAGTGTGTGTGTGTGTGTGTGTGTGTGTGTGTGTGTGTGTGTGTGTGTGTGTGTGTGTGTGTGTGTGTGTGTGTGTGTGTGTGTGTGTTTGTGTGTGTTTGTGATAGAGAGAGAGAGAGTGTGAGAGAGAGAGAGAGTGTGTTAGAGAGTATGTGTTCGTGTGTTTTCTATATTGTTGACGCTGATACAAATCTTGTAAACGGTGTGTATATTTCAAAAAATAAACATGAATCCAACAAATGCATTAGCAAGTAAATTGCAAACTATACAGCCTGGGTTGTTGTTAAAAGTATCTATTTCCTGTGTTTTCCTGTTCATTCTAAACGTGCAATTACTGCAATATAGTAAAACAACAACAAACTGACACATTTTTCATACAACAGAGGGTCACAACACATTCATCCAGTGGCTGGAGGTCTCTTCTTCTGCCTTGCATGTACAGAGGGGGGCCCAACATCTCCGCCTCATCTCAGCCTCCTCTGAGCATGGAACGTCAGGAGGAGCCTCCTCCTTCACATGTAACGTCCATGTGAAGGAGGAGCCTCCTCTAGGACTGCCATTCCTTTATCATGAGGGTGAGGAAGAGCAGGGCCACCGCTACATAGAACATGAAGAACACCACGTTGATCCTATAGGCCAGGCGGGTCCAGTAGCCGGGATGCCCTCCGCGGGCCTGTCGGCCCCAGGCCAGGGCCAGGCCCTTCATCTCCCTCAGCTCCCGCAGAACCATCCCACACAGGCGGGCGTCGCCCCCCGCGGGACCGGGACCGCCGTCCACGACCTGCGGACCAGAGGACAGCAGGCTCACAGCCTGGACGGACGGCCGTCCCGGTTCTCTGCGGTCTGGCGGGGAAGCCAGCAGGACGGTAATGGCTTCATGGCCACTTGTACGGCTTCCCTAATGTAGCGTAAACATCGATCCATCGCGCCAACCTCAGCCATCTATAATGTTCATATTTCCCTTTTTTGCATTCACACTTCTACTGCTCAAAGGTTGGATTTTTGGATATATTTTCTGTGTGTTTTTTGTGGTGTGTTTTATTCATATTTAAGAATAAAACAATGTTTTCTTCTTATTCTATCACTTTAATTCCTATTAATTTCCTGTACTTTCTGCTTTGACACCCTTATCTCCCATCTGTAATTAAGACGTACATTATCTTATCTTATCTTACTCAAGCTGTCGTATTTTCTGTCTCTTGTTTTCCAGTCTGAAGAGTGAAGGAAGGGAAGCGCGATGACAGAGCTTACCTGCTCAGCCATTGGCAGATGATCACGGGGCGTGTCGGACCTCGACCAATCACAGACACACGCACAGCGAGCGCAGCTCTTCTCTGCTGGAAGGTAACGCATTGGCGAGTTAACACGTGAAATAAGATTCACAAGATTCACTGTCTATTCCAACTTTATGCATAGTCACATTTTTTTGGGGGAGGAAAAAAGACACTTGGTGGACAGGGTGGGGTTCCTGTGGCGGCCTCCTTGTTACTCACATGTACATGGGAAGCTGGGGAAGCTTGGGGAGGCTGAGGAGCTGGCTGAGGCGGCCTTGTCCTGCTCGCCCTCCAGGTCCTCCACCGGGACGGCCTCCCTCTCCCGGATGCCTCGCTCCCGGGAGTCCTTCTCCATCAGGTGGGTCACGAACACCGTCTCCAGGAGACTCAGCAGCATCATGGCAAAGATCACGATGCAGTAGGTGGCTGGGGGGACCGAACCGAACACAAAGCATGTTAATGATTGTAGAATATAAGTAATAGAACACTTCTTATTGGCCCTTTCCTGTGTCCAGGTAGAAGCCATCAGACGGGGGGGGGGGGGGGGGTGGGGGGGAGGGGAGGGGTCCCACCTATGAGGGGAGTCCGGTTGGACATGGAGGGCAGGATCTCGTTGAGGATGAGCAGCAGCACGGAGATGGCCAGCAGCACGGTGACCTTGAAGCCCAGCTTGTCCCCCCGGTGGTCGGAGATGAGGAAGGAGGACAGGTCCAGACACAGGAAGAAGAGGACGGGCAGCAGGAAGTTGATGACATGCAGGAGGGGCCTCCTCTTCATGGAGATCTGGAGGGGAAGAGAAGGTACTGAAGGATAGTGTAGGGCATTTGATTTTTGCACAAACGAGAGAATACAACAAAGGGTTGTTTGTGTGTTTATTCCGTGTCTCCGGGGGAGCTCTGCACCGTGTATATGATCTGATCCCAGTTCTGTTCCCCGAGGACAAACATGTCGTTGGTGACGGCCAGGCCGAGGAACTCCCACTCGCCCTGCGTCTGCATCACCCTGTGGGAGAACTGGGTGACCCGGGACGAGTTGGAGGACGGGAATGAGCCTCAGTTCATTTACTAGAGAGAGAGAGAGGGAGGGGGGAGAGAGAGAGAGAGAGAGGAGAGATGAGAGAGAGAGAGAGAGAGAGAGAGAGAGAGGGAGAGAGGGAGGGAGGGGGGGGGGGGAGAGAGAGAGAGAGAGAGAGAGAGAGAG
>NC_140291.1:10243018-10400518 GCF_964030765.1 Micromesistius poutassou
TCTTATGATCGGACCTAGAGCTGCACAACATAGAACAAGAATGTAGCATCATGAGATTTTGTGTAGGTCTGTCACATGATAATAGGAGTCGAATGAATAAATGGTAACAGCCCTTCATGTGAACATTTAAATCCCAATGTGACAATATTATTCACCTATTACATCACAATATTATCTACTGTTAATACACAAGATTTGATATGAACAATGGCACGGGCCTAAAGTGAACCTTCCCTCTCCCCTCTCTCCTCTCTCCCTCTCCCCCCTCTCTCTCTCCCTCTCTCCCTCTCTCCCCTCTCTCCCTCTCTCTCCCTCCCCTCTCCCCCCTCTCTCCCTCTCCCCCCTCTCTCCCTCTCTCTCTCCCCCTCTCCCCCCCTCTCTCCCTCTCCCCCCTCTCTCCCTCTCTCCCTCTCTCCCCCTCTCCCCCCTCTCTCCCTCTCTCCCTCTCCCCCCTCTCCCCCCTCTCTCCCTCTCTCCCCCCTCCCCCTCTCTCCCTCTCTCCCCTCTCCCCCCTCTCTCCCTCTCCTCCTCTCTCCCCCTCTCTCCCTCTCCCTCTCTCCCTCTCCCTCTCTCTCTCTCCCCTCTCCCCCCTCTCTCCCTCTCTCTCTCTCCCCTCTCTCCCTCTCCCTCTCTCTACCTCTCTCTCTCCCCCCCTCTCTCCCTCTCCCTCTCTCCCTCTCTCTCCCCCCCTCTCCCCCTCTCTCCCTCCCCCTCTCCCCCCTCTCTCCCCTCTCCCCCCTCTCTCCCTCTCTCTCTCCCCCTCTCTCCCTCTCCCCCCTCTCTCCCTCTCTCTCTCCCCTCTCCCCCCTCTCTCCCTCTCCCCCCTCTCTCCCTCTCTCTCCCTCCCCTCTCCCCCCTCTCTCCCTCTCCCCCCTCTCTCCCTCTCTCTCTCCCCCTCTCCCCCCTCTCTCCCTCTCCCCCCTCTCTCCCTCTCTCCCTCTTCCCCCTCTCTCCCTCTCTCTCCCCCCTCCCCCTCTCTCCCTCTCTCCCCTCTCCCCTCTCCCCCCTCTCTCCCTCTCCTCCTCTCTCCCCCTCTCTCCCTCTCCCTCTCTCCCTCTCCCTCTCTCTCTCTCCCCTCTCCCCCCTCTCTCCCTCTCTCTCTCTCCCCTCTCTCCCTCTCCCTCTCTCTACCTCTCTCTCTCCCCCCTCTCTCCCTCTCCCTCTCTCCCTCTCTCTCCCCCCCTCTCCCCCTCTCTCCCTCCCCCTCTCTCCCCTCTCCCCCCTCTCTCCCTCTCTCTCCCTCCCTCTCTCCCCCTCTCTCCTCTCTCCCCCCCCCCTCTCTCACCCCGTCCTGCTGGGAGGGTCCCCGGCTCCTCATGGGGGTGTCCGGGTGGTTGTCCCCCGCGGCGTAGCCCCCGTCCCCAGCCCCGCGGGGGGGCTCCCCGTCGCCCCCCCCCGCCAGGTAGGACCCTGACATGGAGGACATGGTGTCAGTGCTGATGTGGGAGTGCTGCGAGTGGGACGAGGCCATGGACATCACCGACTGGGCCAAGCTGCTGCTCACCGGGTCTGGCAGACACACACACACACACACACACGCAGGGGCACACACACACACACACACACACACACACACACAGGCACGCATTCACACACACACACACACACACACACACACACACACATGTGTAAATGGACTCATGGATGTCCACGTAGGCGCAACTCACATGCATACACACATGCACATACACACGCGCACGCACACGCGCACACACACTCACAGGCGTGGAAAAGCAAACAAGCACGAATCTGCACAGGCATTACAAATGTACTCGTGTGTATACACACCAATTCACACCAAACCACACACACGTGTATGTATATAATCATACACATACACACTAACACTCACAGTTTGCATTTAAAGGACCCTGCTTTTTTTTTTTTATTACTGCCTAATAAAATAGAAATATCAATAATATCAAAAATATTAGAAATATCAATAACACTATAACTTAACATTAGACCTTGGCAGCAAACTGTTTAAGAGTGTTTGCATGCCTGTGTGTGTGCATGCTTCTGTGTGTGTGTGTGTTTGTGTCTGTGTGTGTTTGCATGCCTGTGTGTGTGCATGCTTCTGTGTGTGTGTGTGTGTGTGTGTGTGTGTGTTTGCAACCGTCCGTGTGTGTTTGTGTTTGTGTGCGTGCATGTGTGCGCGTGTGTGTGTGTGTGTATGTGTGTGCTTGTGCAATCACGTGCGCGTGTGCGTGTGTGTACCTTCAGGAGACGTGATGGTGGAGGATAGGGGCGTCCCAGCGCAGGATGATTGGTCGATGGCTCCAGAAGACGACAGGGTCAGGTTCTCACTGTCTGGCGTCACACCGCACTAGGAACACCAGAGAACCAGGGGACACACTTTAATACAGTGTGCACTACTTTTGTGTTTATTTAAGTCTCAGGTGACTTTTCTTGTGATTCTCTTATATATATTATTGCAATGTTGAAGGGAGCTTGAAACTCAAGCATTTCATTGCTGTTGCTTTAATTGTTGTGAATATGACACATAAACCATCTTGAAAAACATCCTTTCTTTAAATATTATGAATCTTAAAATTATGCATTCATTTGACTACTGGTCCTCCAAAAATGTTTATGAATATGCCGGTCCTTAGAACAGAAAAGGTTCGGAACCCCTACTTTAATACACATACACACATATAAACACTCACAGAAACTAACACACACACGGGAACACACACCTCTGGCGGGTCCACGGGCAGCTTGCGACGGCACGCTTGGACCTCAGACTCACTGCAAGACTTCTCGTCCTCCTCCTCTTGGAGCACAGACGAATTCTGGGAAAGGGACCTGAAATAAACAACAGAATGTGGGACCAATAAAGACCGGTTATTCTGTTTCACTGCGTCCAGTGAAAGACAATATAATGACACAGACGGAGGAAGGTGGAGGACGAAAACAGAGTGTAGGGGGCAACGCATGCTGAGAAATACTTGTCTCAATACATTCCATTCCCCAATTTGTTTTGTTTTATTTTTAGCATTCGGACATAACCATGATGTCTATTTCCCGCTACCATAAACAGAATCTTAGCCGCCAAGTATACCATTATTTCCTCAAATAGTTTTTCAAGTGCTTCTCGCCTTTCTATACACACTCACTTCATTTTGAATGAACCACCAGTTGGCAGGCCTGGAGAATCCTTTCAGATCACTCTAGGACCCCCCGTCCACTACTCATGTAACCAGTGACTTGTCTCAAGGAGACGCAGAGAGCCACCGTGTTTTTAAAAGTCCCATGGCATGAAAATTTCACTTTATGAGGTTTTCTAACATTAAGTTGAGTTCCCCTAGCCTCCCTATGGTCCCCCAGTAGCTAAAAATTGCATTAGGTGTAAACCGAGAAGTAGGTATCTTGCTCCGCCTTTGATAAAAGGATCGCTGAAACGCTTCGATTTGGCTTCCGGCCCCATATGTCGTCAATGAGCTAGGACCGTGCGAGCGCCACATGTGTGTGTGTGAATACACACACTGTAACGCAAGTGTTGTCTTTGTTATTTGGATAACCGTTCTGCTGTTGGTGTTATGGCGCGTAACATGCAACACAATAACGCAAGCTTGCATAAAGCTTCCATTTGGTGAAAAGACTAGACTGCGTCGGGTTGGTTGAGAAGGAATTGGGAACCGCGACATGGAGGAGAAAAGGATTGTTGCCCAGGATTGTCCGTCGGAGCCCCGCTGTAGCGGGCAGCAGGGCCGGGCGGGCAGCCCCGGGGGCGGGCAACGGGGCTCCGGCGGGTGACAACCCTGGGCAACGGGCAGCGTTCAGCGGGCAGCGGGGCTCCGACGGACAATCCTGGGCAACAATCCTTTTCTCCTCCATGTCGCGGTTCCCAATTCCTTCTCAACCAACCCGACGCAGACAACCCCGGGCAACAATCCCTTTCTCCTCAATTTCACGGTTCAGTCTGTACTTAATATTGACGTGGAAGTGGAAGAACCAGAGGCGTCTGAGAACCCGACGCAGTCGTTTGAGATTCATAATATCATCCGGAGGCACAAACAGCTTTTGACCATGATAATATATTATATTATATAGATATCTAAATATAATATGATATTATTTAGATATAGAGCTCCAGGACTCCCGCCGGAGCACCCGGAGTGTTCAGTGTTCCACTGTAAACACTAGCGCATGGTACCGTGGCCGCAAGCTGCTCAGGGCCACACCCCCACCCTCCACCTTGACGGCACGTTTGTGGAGAGCTCATTGTGGGACTGGCTCGTAGTGGCTGTAACTCTGCACCAAGGCTGAATTTCTTGAACAACTTCAAGTACTGTATTAGGGGCCCACTAACACCTATTTTAAGGCATCCATAAAATAGCATGCCATGGGATCTTTAATGTTTCAGTTTTTGTACCGTCTGTTGAATGCTTGATACACAATATATATTTATATATATATATGTAATATGTAACATAATATATCAAACATAACATTTTGTTTGATATATTATATTACAGACCCCATACATAACAACAGACATAACAACAGAAGAAGATAAGTAGAGAGGGTAGAGAGGGTAGAGATAAGGCAAGATGAGGAAATTGCTTTGGAGATCATACGGTTGACTATATATGACGTGGTGATTTACTTTGTTGGTATTGCTGTGATTATTGTGTCCTTTCAGTGTCTACGTGGTGCATTACCTATTTATCTGTTGCTGTAGTGTATGTGGTCTTGGTGTATTTACTGTCCTGTTGACGTATGCTGTTGTGTGTAGTGGCTTGTGTGTAGTGGCTTGTGTGTAGTGGCTTGGTGGCAAAAGAATTTCCCCCTTCCCGCCTAGCCCCCCCCCCCCCCCCCCCCCCCACCAGGAGGTCCAGACCAACCCAGACCCCAGGGCCCTCTCTGTTGGGGGGGGGGGGGGGGGGGACCTACTTGGAGCCGCTCTTCTTGAGCTTCCCGCCCTGGCTGGAGTTGGAGACGTCCAGCGGGGAGGGGGAGCGGGGCGGTGCCGGGTGGGTCTCGCCGCTGTAGGGGGGCAGGGCCCCGCTGATGTGGCTGGGGCCCGAGTGGAGCGGGGGGGCCGCCGGCGACGTGCTCAGGGGGCCATTGAGGGCCTCCAGCAGGGACACTGCCTCGTAGCCTGGGGGGATGTGCTCCATCGCCTAGCAACAGCATCAACGAGAACAAATGACCTGGTGTGTGACGGATGCGGACATATATATATATATATATATATATATATATATATATATATATATATATATCCACACCTGCATTGTGTCATGAACATTTCTTAATAATGAATGCATCAATTCATATAGACGCTGTAGTGAATGGATAGCACATTTGAATGGGATATTTAAGTTAAGTATCTATTAACGTGTGTGTGTGTGTGTGCGTGTGTCTGTGTGTGTGTTTATGTGTGTGTGAGAGAGTGACTGCAGACAGACGTGTGTGCGTGTGTATGTGTGTGTGTGTGTGTGTGTGTGTGTGTGTGCGCACGCGTGTGCGTGTGCATGTGTGTTCATGTGTGTGTGTGTGTGTATGTGTGTGTGTGTGTGTGTGTGTGTGTGTGTGTGGGGGCGTGCATGCGTGTGCGGCTGTCGTACCGAGTTGTCCTCGGAGTCGGAGGTCTGGGATGTGATGACGGGGTTGAAGCTGCTGGGAGACAGTGGGCTCAGCTTTTTCCTCATGGCGCGGATCTGCAGCAGCGCGCGGAATGCTGACCACGCAAACACAACGACCACACCGATGAGACACACAGAGAGAGAGAGAGAGACGACGCCTCGTGTGGGACGCACACAGTTATTGTGTTGTACTTCTGATGACGACTCGGAATGTTGTCGGGTCTTTGGGTTCTCTCCACTACTGCTATTCACCGTCGCTTTGTAACCACAACAAATTGCCTTCAGGTTAAGACTGTGGACGACGTTGGTGAAATGTGACGCTTTGCTATCGGAAAGTGGTAATATGTCCAAGATCTGAATGAAGTCATGTTTAAGTCTTATCAATACAAGTATCAATATATCCATATAGATATAATTTGGTCCTGCTAGTCGGATTGATATTGATATTAATATGGGTATTGGTATTGGTATTGGTATCGGTATCGGTATTGGTATTGGTATTGGTATTGGTATCGGTATTGGTATTGGTATTGATATTGGTATCGGTATCGGTATCGGTATTGGTATTGGTATTGGTATTGGTATTGGTATCGGTATTGGTATTGGTATTGGTATTGGTATTGGTATCGGTATTGGTATTGGTATCGGTATTGGTATTGGTATCGGTATTGATATTGATATCGGTATTGGTATTGGAGGACTCACGCAGCCGGCAGATGGGGCAGCAGTTGGCCTGGTAGCGCAGGGTGTCAGCGCAGGCGTTGCACAGACACAGGTGGCGGCAGGGCAGGATGAGCGTGTCGCGGATGTCCGACAGACACACCACGCACTCTGCGCTGTTGTCGCTGATCTCGTCGTCCACCACCTGCAGAGGCGGCCGATATTGCGGGGCGGAGGGGGAGAAACTCGTTAGACTCATTAGTTCTCTGCCTTGTTTGGCGCGCAAACCCGCTTCGGGTCTGATGTGATTTGGACGTGAATCAGGGTCGGAATCCCCATTTTGTTTTCCTGCATCTGCGTCCACACACATCGTTGGAGCCTAATCGCTGTCTGTCACGTTGTTGTTCAGGTGATTATATACTAACCACACAAGGTGGTTAGTAGCACTAGTTTGCTTGTGGCTATGAATCATTTGGCCTTCTGTTCGTACATACAGGACACCTTCATGAGACCTTACAAGGTGTTTCCATTATTTTCTATCAAAAATTTCTCATCGGATATCGATAGCTTGTAAGTCAGCAATCTCCCACGCCCCCAATATGCATATCAGGTGACTCTAAGTGGGGTACCCACCCCATGGTGGGGAAACCCTTGGGCCGTTTCAAGCAAAGAGGTTTGGTTCTAACGCACCATTGTTTTATTATCTGGGACACAACACAAAAGCTGACCATTGGCAGAAGCCTGTAATGTAAGTAGCCAGGCCCAGTGTTGTACCTTGGATTCCTGGCTGTTGTATTTGTTCTCGATGCCATAGATCTCCTGGAGCAGGTAGCTGACCCCGTCCACCTGGGGAGGCAAACCGGTTTTAGAACACAAGACAATCTGGGCCATGGGGGACTGGAGGACCACTCAAGACGGCGCCTTTCAGTTTATCCAGGTCAAACAAGTTAAGTTAAGTTAAGTTAAGTTAAGTTAAGTTAAGTTAAGTTAAGGAGTAATTAAGTAATAGGGGGAGGTAGAGGTAGGTGGATGGGTGGAGGTAGAGGTGGGTGGAGGTAGAGGTAGAGGTGGGTGGAGGTAGAGGTGGGTGGAGGTAGAGGTGGGTGGAGGTAGAGGTAGAGGTGGGTGGTGGTAGAGGTGGGTGGAGGTAGAGGTGGGTGGAGGTAGAGGTAGAGGTGGGTGGAGGTAGAGGTAGAGGTGGGTGGAGGTAGAGGTGGGTGGAGGTAGAGGTAGAGGTGGGTGGTGGTAGAGGTGGGTGGAGGTAGAGGTGGGTGGAGGTAGAGGTAGAGGTGGGTGGAGGTAGAGGTAGAGGTGGGTGGAGGAAGAGGTATAGGGAGGGATGGGTGGATGGGTGGAGATGGAGGTGGGTGGAGGTAGACGAGGGTGGACGGGTAGAGGTAGGTGGATGGATGGAGGTAGAAGACGGTGGATGGGTGGAGGTAGAAGTGGGTGGAGGTGGAGGAAGAGGTGGGTGGAGGTAGAGGTAGGTGGAGTTAGAGGGGGTGGGGGTAGAGGTAGGTGGAGTTAGAGGGGGTGGGGGTAGAGGTAAGTGGAGTTAGAGGGGGTGGGGGTAGAGGTAGGTGGAGTTAGAGGGGGTGGGGGTAGAGGTAGGTGGAGTTAGAGGGGGTGGGGGTAGAGGTAGGTGGAGTTAGAGGGGGTGGGGGTAGAGGTAGGGGGAGTTAGAGGGGGTGGGGGTAGAGGTAGGGGGAGGTAGAGGAAGAGGTGGGTGGGGTGCGTTTTAAACTCACCACTTGTTTCTGCTTCAGAGGTTTCACACAGAAGCTGCCGTCCATGTGCTGCCAGAGACACACAGGACTCTTCAGATTACAGATACACATGAAAGAGCATCACAGAGGACTACATTCCCCAAAGAGATGGTGATTACAGATACTCTTGACAGAGCATAACAGAAAGACTACATATCACCAAGTAGATGATAGATGTAGCTCTTCAACTGAATGAATTTGAGGAGAAAGTCTTGACGTTTGACAAAAATGTTCCTCTTATTCAATGACACTTACTTAGTGTCTAATCTAATGACAAACACAGATGAATGAGCACCAGGTGTTGTTGCAAGAGCTCAGCGATATCTGCTGTTCTCCTCTATTGTCTGTATCAACAGGATCATTTCTCTTACCTTCTCAAAAGTAGCAAGCAACACGTGGGAGTGGCCCATATGTTCTGCAAGACAAGAAACAGAAATATGCTCATACCTTTGTGGGTGTTGATGTATCTGATCAGTGTCTCTGTTGACACCTGGTATATTGTACATGTCAGATGTACACAGATAGTGTAATGCAAACAACACATCCACACAGCAGTTTCCAGAGCTTATATAATCAAAGCTCTAGCAGTTACATAATATATATATTTATATATGCATCCAATGTGCCTTAGATTAATATGCAAGGGCTAGTAGCCCTTATAACAACAACAAGTTTGCGAATAATTGTGAGTAAGCCCTGTTCACAACTGGCATTAATATGTGTATGTGTTAAGCCAATCAAAAGCAGATAGCTCTAAGCACAGGGGTGAATGCACTCAAGACGCATTGAGGACCCATGGCGGTCCGGTCGCTCAGACCCCCTTCTGAGCCAGTCGGGGCCGCATAAAGCCTCTGTATTTTAGCAGTGCATACGTGAATGTGTCCTGGGCCACGTCGAAGGACCGCCTACTCAACTGACGTGAGCCAGATCATTTTGACGAAATGATCTTGCAAAACAAAATAGCATGTTGAAATAGAGAGAGATTTCTTTCAGATTAGTCTTGGTCTTTTTCAATGAACGATATTTTACACTATTAGATCGCTCGTTTCTATTTTCAACATGGACATTGTGTGGCAGTTGGGGAAATATGTGGAAAAAAAGTGGAAAAATGGACGCATGTTGATGCCAGGCGTGAACAGAGCCAAAGTGTCCTGGAATGCCTACAGTGTGGTTCTCTCGTGATAAAACATACATGGATATCGGAGCTGGCCAGATTGTTACTCACTACAACCAGAGGCCCACTTCAATGGAAAAGAAAGCCCACTGAAGGTTGAGTGGTACAGACAGGAAGCCAGTGTATACTGACCTTCGCCCTCGTCCACCACAGCCTGCACCACCATGGGGAAGATCTCCTTGTCCATGTCAAACAGCAGCTGGGAAGGCAAGGGAAGGGAAGGAACCAGAACGTTATTGTTCTAACGTGATTGTTTTTCAGTGCTGTAGGCTACAAAACTCATCTCACTAAATATGTTTGGGCTGTTGACTCTGCAGGAGCCGACCTACACGCGTACACACACAGAGAGCCTACCTCCTCGTCTGCCCATTCGCTGAGGTTGACGGAGTGGGAGGGCAGGCAGAACTGCTGGCTGACTCCCCTCTTAAAGTGCACCGTCTCCGACTGCAGAGAGCTGTCCTGGGGAAGGTAGCTGCATGGGGACAGGGCCCATCAATCACACTGTCTGCTGTCAGGATCCAATTCAAACGTTATTTATCATTATTCAGTTAAATATTATTACCTACAGTATCATACTACACTATCAAAATCATGAAGATATTTTTTATAGATTCGGTAATTAATGAAGACAGAATGAAGGTTCCAGAGCAGTAACATCATTTGAACTACATGTTCCCAAACAAATAAACGTTAATATAGCCCAGATCTTACATTGGCACTCCGCTGTGGAATTCTTCCATCGCTTGGTAGTAGATGGTGATGGCCACCTGTGTGTCAGCGTCGAACGTGAACTCGATGTTATAACAGGCCCTGTTCTTCACCGCCTCCTCATCCTCACCCGGCAACTTCAGGTCCTCGCTACACCTGTGGGAGGGTGGGGGTGAGAGGAGGGAGTGGAAGGGGAGGAAATGTATCACAGAGTGTCGTCTAAACTCTATGGCTGAATGCATCCTATAAAAGAGTAATCACATCTGAAATCGTACAGTGGGGACAGTGCCATCTTTAGCGGATCCTGGTATTGCAACACACATTTTTCTCAGGTGGGTCCAATAATGCAGGTGGAAGTCCACAGACTTGTTTTGACTGATTATCGCATCGTAAAAAAACTGGCAGGCTTGGAGTACGGCAGAGAGTGGGAGAAGTCCAATAAGAAAACATAATTACAAACTCCATTGATTATGCATAATATACAGTCATCGTCATAAGATCTATAGAAGCATACATCTAAATACTGAATGGGGCTTATTGCGACGCATTCAGTTCCCCCACCAAGCTGGTGTTTAGAACCCAGATGGCCGCTGGGTGAATAAGGCCCATTGGCCAAGCCAATGTGGGGCGTTTAGGTACCTTACGAGCCGCAGTGTGTCCTTCCGGATGTTTATAAGGCTTCTCAGCGTTTTCACTGGTTCCTGAGGTGGGGGGGCTGCATACGGGAACTGAAAGAAGAAAAATAACACCCACAGTCAAACGTTTATTTATTCAAACCTGCGCTTTGAGGAGCCCACACGATGAGTGCATGAATAAGTACAAGGTGTCCATGCCTGTTCAAAGCTTTGAGTCGCAGTCAATTAACAACAGGGGCCCCCTGGTTGGCTTTAAGAGGGCACAAGGGGGTCCAAAGAGGCAGCTTTGTCGCTACATGCTGAACAATGTGGTTTCTCGATGTTTGTTGTACATGTTATGAACTTGGGGGGCCCCAAGCGAGATTTGAGCATGAAGATGTTACGAAGATAGTCAACTCTCTGCTTCTTTTGCACACCAATTGCTGTTTGGAAAAAGACACAGACCATTCTGGTAACGTCATTTTGTTTGCATGTTTCAAGTGTTGAAAAGTGCTCAAACCAGCTCACACCACGTCTTTCCTGTCAGCCCGAGCATAAGGCCGGTGCCACAGATCACATTCACCATTCGGCACCCTCCTTCACAGATCACTAGCACCCATGGGAAACCCATAAGGGCGACTGATAGAGAATAACTTATTTTTAGGACACTTCGGACAGCAAAATATTTGATTTAATTTTAGAGCATGATCATGGGAAGATACAGGCAGCAAAGTTACCAAGCATACATTCAGTGAGACAATGGGTGTACATGATTCTTTTAGGGAAACTTTCACATCGTGGGCAGTGATTACAAAGGAAACAAAGGTGAAGGGGAGTGACCATGGTGAAGAGTTTAGGATTGGCCATGACTGTTAAATTGCAATACAATATGGCTGAAGTGGACATGTCTCTGAGGCTGCAAGACAGTTAAAGGAATCTACACAACAAAGAAGTCAGTCGATTGGCCTCAGTATCAGACTTCGTGGCTACAGTGGCAATACAAATGCTAACTATCTTAACAACTTTCAATTAGAGAGAGGCGGTATCTCTAGGTCCAAGGAGAATGTATAGAAATTCCTTTTCAATTCACTAGTAATTATACAAACAGGATTTATCTAATTTGTATATAATTGTATAATGTAGTCCCGATTTATATTTCCACGACAGCAACACACATTCTGTTGAGATGCAGTGGCGTGTTTCTATATGAATGGCATCTTCCTTACAGTGTCTCTCTGCGCACACACTCCATACATGCACACACAAACACACACAGATACTCCCTCCCATATAAACACAGACTGATTCCATAGGACAACTTGGCACAATAACAGAACAGATAAGAAGCCCCGGGAGGGAAGACAGGTGCAGGAGACCAGCAGAAGGACAGCAAACCCTTCCAGGGCTCCTCAGAAGCAAACAGCCTATGTACTTATCATAAGGGCGTGACACATGGATGTGTGGAATAAAGGATGATTTCAATGCCATGGGGGATCAGTCTAGGAGTTTATACACACCACACTGACAACGACGAATGCTTCGTCAAGATACACAAAGACACAGCTTCATCAGCACATGTTAAATATGAAATGAGGTCAATCCACCCAGAGCGTGATTATCATCACAAAATGACATTGATCATTCCTTTGAATATTCATAGTCTTTTGATGCACTGTTCCTCCTGCCTTCTTCTTTCCCCCATGCATCTGATTTCCTGCTCTACAGCTAACAACAGACGCAGCCGGTGGAGTGAATTAGCATTGTGTTTCACCTGGGCCAGTAAGCAGATGGGAGCGGCAGGTGAGGGTTGACGGCCGGTCAGTGCACAACCAGGCTTCATGGTACTTCACATCGATCCGTTCCAGAAAATTGTTCCGTAATTGGACTTTCGGTGCTCACCATAGATTTATGGGTGCTGTGGCTGCAGTTTCGCTCACTGAGTGTGCACTAAGATCGAGCAGGAGCCATTTGTATTCTACGGCCAGTCGTCAGGTTACTATGGCAACAGGCCGTTACGGTAATTGTAGAGCTCATACAATGTGCTTATTTAAAACTGATGCGTGTTTCCTTCAAACCTGAATAAAAAAATATGAATTGAGAGACTAGACTATTATGACTATACATATTGACATTATTCAGATTTTCTACAAAAACGACATGATTCCAAACTGCTCAGAGCTCACCTCCAACCCTTAACCAAACACAGCTTTTGAACAAGCGGGATTGCAAATCCTCGGCTCCTTTTTCCCATTCGTCGTGTGTTTTTGAAGGTAAAGTAGCTGACTGTGGGAAAGGAGAGCTGAGAAGACTGGTGCTCTGTGAGAGACGATGGGGGGTGTGGAGGGGGGGGGTCACCCAGGCGAGGATGTGGTTAGATACCCCCACACTGCTCTCCTTCACCTAGGGCCGGGGGGGGAAAGGAATCTGTGCCTTGCTGTGTGCGTGTTTGTATGCAAGTGTGTATGCTTGGGTTTGTGTGTGTGTGTGTGTGTGTGTGTGTGTGAGTGTTTCTATGTGTGTGTTTCTGTGTGTTTCTGTGTGTTGTAGAATGTATCAATATTGCTTTTTTTGCTTTAGTTAATGATTGTGTGTGTGTGTGTGTGTGTGTGTGTGTGTGTGTGTGTGTGTGTGTGTGTGTGTGTATCTATCCGTGTACATTAGCTGTGAATAGCACAGTATTTAGTATAACTAAACATCTGGTACCAGCCGGAGTCATGCCGAGCAAACCACACATGTGTGCGCACACACACACACACACACACAATCATTAACTAAAGCAAAAAAAGCAATATTGACACATTCTTAAAGGAAGGCCACAAGAAACCTTGGTTGGCTTAATAAATGTTTGGGCCCGTGGAGACCAGTGTACTGGACAGGTATGCTAGGCTTTGAAGAACTTTGAAGAAAAAAACTACCAGCGTGTATTTCTTGATATTAAAGCACATACTACAGTGGCTACTCTGGAGAGGGCTTGTGTGTGTGTGTGTGTGTGTGTGTGTGTGTGTGTGTGTGTGTGTGTGTGTGTGTGTGTGTGTGTGTGTGTGCGTGCGGACTACCCCTGGCAGCTCTTTAATCATAATGACTATGTGTTTTGGGATTTGGTGTCTAAATATGACACATTACTTGTCTCCTGTGTTATCATAATAGTTTCCCCGCTCCACTATAAACAAAGCACAGAGGACACACACCGTCCCTCCCACTCCCTACCATAAAACATCCACAATCAGCAGGGATACAAACCCTGTACATATGGCTCTTGCTTGACCTACATTTGACATTCCTAAGCTGCATGCAGAGTTATGAGGAGAAGTGGAGAAAAACCCTTGAACAACATACACTTCATCGAGGCACACTTACAAAATAACGGTACACGCACACACAATGAAAACAAAACCACTGCACTGGTTCATGAATCCACTCTTCCATCTGCTAGCCAAATAGGAAAGCTTATATAAATGAGGCAAAGATCACACACACAGTTCCAATCCACACCCTCACAATTTCAATTCTGAAAACCGATTAAGAACACTCATTTTTGTGCAAATATAATCTGCGAAAGAAATGGCCGCTACTAATTCTATCCCCGGTCTAGACGGCGGGTCGCCTGAGATCAGGGAGCAGACTGAAGGATTCATCCTTCGAGTCTCCCCAGAGATAGAGGTTGTGTAGCTACATCTCAAGCTAAATCGACAGACAGTACACGTCCCCAAAGCCCTGTTTAAAAAAGAAAACTTCAAAGAGCAAGAGGCAGACTTCTTTGTCTTCTTCTTCTTCCATTCTTCCGTGGCGCCGAGGTTGCATTAGATCTGAGACTGGCGAGGGCTTGACCTTGACGTCTATAGCAATCAATATAGAGCCCGGCCAGCTCTTTCACTTCCCAGTAGAGCAGAAGATTGGAACCCACAGACTCTCTTTTCATTTCAATTAGGCCTCATGCCAACCGTGGAGCCCATTGAAATTTAGGTTTAATTAAATTATTCCAAATCCCATTGGTTCACGCAGCAGCAGCAACCTTGAGTAGAAAACACCTTATCTCAGAGGGAATCTTGCCTGAATCACGCCCCAAGATCATTATAATAACAATCGGTTACATAATAAAGTTAAACATTAACTTTTTGGTCAGGCTTTTTTTTAAAGCATGTCACCTAAATGCCTCACTACAATAGTTATTTATAATACATCTCTATAGATGTTGGATTCTACTTTGTTTAAAGGAGGGTTTGTCTAGGATGAAATTTTGACTATTGGTGCTGTCTCGGGTATTTGGCTCATTTAGAATTTCCCCTGCCTGCTTCAGAATGGCTGGCTACGTGCATACACAAACCTGTCCTTAAAACAACCCTAAACGTTGCAACTCACCGAGTGGTTAGTGGTGTTCGTTGACGTTCCAAATCAAGTAGCGTAGCAAAATACAGTTTTTTTATTGCTCGTTGGCCGGAAACGGAAAGGGGGACTGTTTGGTACGTTTGGTTGTAGTCTTTTCGCTCGGTTCTCCGTCTCAACAGTAGTGCTAGAACCGAGCAAAAAGACTACAACCAAACGTAAACAGCCCCCCTTCCCGTTTCCGGCCAACGAGCAATGAGTCTTCCAAAATAAATCAATGGGATTTACAAAATGCAATTAATGTGCAATAAAACATGACAGAAACTGTATTTCACTACGATACTTGATTTGGAACATCAACAAACACAATCGGTGAGTTGCACATTTCTGAAAACAAACGTTTAGGGTTGTTTTAAGGACAGGTTTGTGAATGCACGTAGCCAGCCATTCTGTAGCAGGCAGGGGCGATTCTAAATGAGCCAAATACCTGAGACAGGACCAATAGTCAAAATTTTGGTGTCAACACCTCTATTTCATCCTAGACAAACCAAAAAGGGGGCTCAATGTTAAAAATACTGGAATTGTCCTTTAACATTACCTATTTCATTACCCATTACCCCAGGTGTCCCACTGACCATCGCCTGGAGCAGAGAGGGGAGTATAACGAATACCTACCGCCACAGGTCTGATTCCCAGGAAGTTGAGGTCGGTGTTCTCCCCAAACAGGTAACCTTCTGGGTGGGTGGAGTCAAACTTCTCTCCTCCCATGATGAAATGACTGGCAAAGTAACTCCCTGCAGACAAAACATAAAAGGGTCAGGGTCAATGACTCTAAACTTAAAAAGAGATACAAGATAGTTATCTTGTATAATCATCTTTCACATTGTACTTGAGACGGATGTCTGTGTTATAGTGACTGATTGGTTTGTTCTGCGACATCAGGAGAATCTTGATCGAGCCGTCTGTTGCCAATTACATTTAAAATGCATGAAAGTGGCTGTGAACACCGCAAATGGACAATATAAATCGTACTAATTACTATAGGGCCCTGTGAAAAAAACATAAAGCATGACAAATGTTTTCCCTACAACACCATCCTTATGCAGTAAAACAGAGCCTCCACCCAAAGTTATAAAGTAAAGTACAAAGCTCGCTGTGCTTTTTTAGTTAAGGGAATACTTTGTAGATTGGCTTGTTGTTGTTGGACCTTTTGGGACCGGAGAGTTCGGCCAGATGTTGTTTTGTTGCCAGCGCTCTCTTCGTGTTGATGACCAAACTGTTAAATATCACCTAGAGGTTGAGCCTGGTGTATAATCAAACACAGCTGATATCATAGTGCTGAACTCATGAATTACTTACTATGAAAGAGAGAGGGCAGGGGGGGTAGTTGTTTTATGTGCGTCTGGGTTTTACAATGTAACTTTTGGGAAATAACACAGGTTATTTGATAGCAAAATGCATATATATAGATATACAGATAGACTGGCTGATGTAGTCAGACAGAAAGACAGACAGACAGACTGACAAATGGATACATATACATCAAAAGAGTCATCGTATTATTTTGTAACAGGTGAGCTGCTTTTTTGACACCAGATCTCAGCACAAGAAGTGGATCTGACAGCTCAGTTTCTGCAGCAACAATTCTGGGATATATGTGTTCCAGATACCATCACAACAACCACTGCAACTACAACCACAACCTCACCGTCCCTCTCTGCTCCCTACACACAGCTTTTGAAGGCATTAGCACAACACAGGTTTTTGGTGAGTGAAACCAGGTACACATTTTCCATTATCACAGGCACCAGGTCACATTTGAATAATTCAATGCTGTTCACACCCTTCTTAGTAACTACTTCAAGCCTCGAAAGCACTGAAATCACAATGTCTCTGTGGGTTTTTACATATTAACCTAATCGTCAGACCCTACGCATTGTATAGACCATAGTACAGTAGGCATATGTACTGTCAGGCATGAACATCATCCAAACTATTAGCCATCTCAAGATCAATATTAAGTCATGTGGTTGGCGTCACATTTCTTCAAAAATAAAAAATAATCTGGTAAAATGCTATTTATGATCTTAATGCAGGCTGCTGATCATGTTGGTCTATATAGACAGACCTATCACTCTACTGAGAATATAAATTTGTGCACTGAATTGGTCTCCTTTCCCGACCAGATGGCGCTGAGTCTCTGGCTCCACAGGTATCTGCATACATATGTTGTTGGATAGCGCAATTATTATGACGATAGCATATTAACGGCTTGAACGATGGCGTCTGTTGTAGACGATACGTTGCCCTCCCGTTATAAACATACATACTTTCGCAATGAGAGTTGATCAGTAATCCTCAGTGACCGTACAGCCCACACACAACATGACTATGGACTTACCCGATTTCGGCGGATAACGGTACACCGAATTGGACGGGATGTCCACTTCTTCCACGCCTATGTTCTGTCTGCTTATAAAAGCTCCCATTTCCAGTTGAATTCAAAATAAACGTATTTAGCATAACACTCAATATCCACGATATTAAACGACGGACTTAATTTCTAGTATGTAATCCAGTTCGTGCTGCCATTGCCATTTCCCTCCGGTCCAAGGCCTCTGAATGGGGCGCCCAGTGTTGTGACCGTTGCGGGGATTAGTGGGTTCTGTGACCGCTTATGTCTCCCGGTTGAACGCTGCGGACCGAGACGCTGTGCGGAGGACGACCGAGAGCGAGTCCCTTTAACACCGGAGCGGATCTATTGTGTGACGGTATCGCATCTTCTTTGCCTGTCGGTTTTTTAAAGAGCAAGTCAAACGAGTCCCCTGTTTTTTTTTTTGCACTATGTGATACTAAATCGCCACGAACTCAGCATATTCTTCCCGTTTCAATTCACTGCTGTGTGATTTCGATGGTCTTGTTCGACGTCCTGTCAAAGACCACTTCTATTGCTACCCGTGATGACGTCAGGGACAAATCCGGACCGTGGTTTTGCGCAGTCCAATCCAGGAGCTCGCGACGCCTCTGTTACTGGACCGTCCTACGCCAAACGGGTGATCGACACGGACTGCACTGCAGTGTGTAACAACGAAATGTGTTGTAAAACTTGAAAATGCCCCCTTATAATGAAATTTAAACAACTCAACAAATCCTGAACATACTGGCATTTTTTTTTTAATTATAAAATGTTGGCAACAAGTCAACTACGCCTAATACACATAATATTATCCAACAACGTGGATAATCCCTGTTTAATATTGTACAACGTTGTGTATTCAGCCACACACATTTAATCATACAATGTATCAGAATACAACCGACCGTGGACTATAAATAGTGTGCCGCCTGCTAGTGAACAGTCTGCAGTACCACCCCGAGCCAGACGGGGGCGCCGTGTTCTCAGCGCTCGACCCCAGGAGGCCGACAAGAAGGGAACGCGTCGACGTGATGTAAAAATTATAAAGTGGAAGCCAGCCGTTCTGCCGCCATTTCACGGGAAAGAAACGCGGACAAAAACACGCTGGGGACAAACTATTGAACCATTGCATTGCTGCCGAGAACAAAGGCATTGAAGAGTTTAACGGAATCGTGTGTTTAATTGAGGACGTAGTCAGATAGCTCAATTCGACTGCTCTAAAATCCCAATTTGGAGCAAAAATGAGCTACGGAAGGCCACCGCCCGACGTGGAGGGGATGACCTCCCTCAAAGTGGACAATCTGACGTACCGGACTTCACCCGAGACTTTGCGCCGTGTGTTTGAGAAGTACGGTCGGGTAGGCGACGTGTATATACCCCGCGACAGGTACACCAAGGAAAGCCGCGGCTTTGCCTTCGTGCGTTTCCACGACAACAGGGACGCCGAAGACGCGATGGACGCGATGGACGGCGCCCTGCTCGACGGGCGTGAGCTCCGGGTGCAGATGGCGCGCTATGGCCGCCCACCAGACTCCCACTACGGCCGGAGGGGTGGCGGCGGCGCGCCCCGCAGACATGGCGGTTCCGGTAGAAGAAGCAGGAGGTAAATATTTCTGTGTACAAACGTTGAATGGCTGAAAGATGAAATGTGGCGTCTGCGCCTTTTAGTCTAGTATTGAGGGGGTCGCCCGGTGCGTATAGTCTCCAAAGGTGTATTTTAAAAGCCGAAACAACAACTACAGGCCACGTGACCAAGGGGTAAACGTTTCGGGTCTAGCCCTTCGTCAGTACAAGGAACACTGATGAAGGGCTAGACCCGAAACGTTTACCCCTTGGTTATGTAGCCTGTAATTGTTGCTTCGGTTTTTAAAATACTTTTGGAACTTCTCAGCCCTTGTGTGCGATCTCCCGTTTCTTCACATGTGTACAAACGTTACCAGTTTATTATCAATGTTTGACATTGTGGAGGAGAATAGGCGTGTAGTCAATGCGTTTATCAAGACACGTAGGATGCATTTTGGTTTCGCTTTCACTAAAATATGTCGATTTTATTCTCATGCAGCCGCTCGGGTAGTCCGAGACGCCGCAGACGCAGCCGTTCCAGGAGCCGAAGCCGCTCCCGAAGCCGCTCTCGCTACAGCCGTTCCAGGTCCAGGTCTTACTCCAGATCCAGGTCCAAGTCCAGGAGCCAGAGGAGAAGCAAGTCAAAGTCTGCTTCCAGACCGCGTTCCCGCTCAAAGTCCAAGTCAAAATCCAGGAGTCGAACCCCGCCATCCAACGCGGGATCGAAGTCCCGGTCCAGGTCCAAGAGCAGGCCCAAATCTCCAGAGGATAATGGCACAGAGTCTTAACCCGAACCCGGGAACCAGACGGTAGGGTCACAGGCTGTTTCAAAGTCATAGAATGAATGTTTCAGATTGCAGTTGTCGCGAGGACATCTGCTTCGTAGAGGCCCATTCATAACTGATAACAGATAATCCAAGCATACATTGTTTTTTAAGCTGTTTCATAATTGGATAGTACTCGGTCTCTTATGACTGTAGACTCCTGTTATTCTCCATGTGCTTCAGTGGTTGTGTTAACCGCTTTAAAGCACATGCAGCTTAACTGTGTACATTTTAGAACGGGACTACTACACCGATGTATATGGTCACTGGGTGTCCAGGCACGTTAGTGCGTGGGAATGTGAGGGCTGGGCGTGCTGTAACCAAAAACGTGCACCTAAATGTGGAATTCTTTCCTCCAAGCTGCGGAACCCCGTTTGCAAAGAGGAGTTGGGGGTGTGGCAGTGTGAGGCAGTTAGTGTGTGGCCGGCCCGTGTGACCTGCCTGGTGGCTGCCGCGGGCGCTGCAGGCATTGGCAGTAAGGAGCAGGTCACCATGGCAACGTTGGCTGCTAAAACGGGAGCCGGTCGCCATGGCGGCGGTGGGTGCCGGTCAGTTGGTGTGTGAGGTGATGGTGGCGAGGTGCGTGCGCGGGACCACAGGCCCAGAGGTACAGGGCAGCTGTACCTGAGGCTGTGGTCCTCCTGCTACTTGCAGAGGGAGCGGAGTCCCCAAGGTTTGTTAATCTAATAACAGCCGTGTGTCGGCCCCAGGGCCCCCTTTCAAGAGGTAGGGTATCTGAGAAAGGGAGGCCTTGGGAAAGGTGACCGGAAATGCTAATTTTACTGTTGGTGCAGTTGGCATTTCTAGAAATGCCCCACCATACCTGCGACACCATGTCCAACTCTACTACGGGGTTTCAACAATTATGATCAAGCCTGTATAATCCCAGTAGTCAGACTAGCTGAGCGTGCAGGACTGAGTCAGACTGTGAGTCTCATCGTTATTAATCCCATCCATTCTCTTTCAGATCTCGGAGTGGCTGAAGGTTCACCAAACACCAGGAGCCGGGACTGAGCCTCTGGACTGCACTGTTCACCCCCTGATTCCAGACCAAAAGGTCATTGGTCTGAACCCCAATGTTTAAAAGAGTTTAATTTTCGTCCACATGTCCAAACTGTGTTGTGATTTGCTGTGTGCTAACTGTTTAGGGGTGAGCCATTTAGAAGAAGTGTGTGGTGAGGCAGCTCTCGTTTTTTTTCCCTCTTCATTAATAGTGATTGCATTTGTGTTGCGTTCTCGCTTTTCTTTACCCCCGCATCGCAGCTCTCATTTTAATCCATGTTTGGAGACCCATTTTTATAGAAGGGCGTTCAAGTTTGTTCATTTTCTTGTTCAATGTAGTTCAGCTAGACAAGGACTGACCTGTCGATAGGAACCGACCCACTCTGTGTAACATGTCCGCTGGTCGCATTGTGTAACGCCATACCGAGCAGAGAGCGCCACGTGTGTACAGGACACTTCGCTTGCTAGGGACTTTTTAGTTTTTTTGCTACTCCAGCACAACCTTTTTGATCTCCTCTGATACCTTCCTGTGACTCTAACACTCTCTCCTGTGTATCTTTTGTGCACTAGGCGCAGTTGTGTAGCAGTTGAGTAATGCTGGTTAGCTGGTAGAGGTGATGCGGGGCAGTGCGCTGGTTTGGCGTGTTGCGGTGTGCCCGTTTGGCGTGTTGCGGTGCTGGGCGCCCCCCCGCCCGGGGCTCCACCCTCCGCTGCCGGTTTGTAAAGTCACAGGTGTGGCAAATTGTGTGCCCCTCATCCACTCATCTACTTCCTGTCATGTGACTTCTCTCCCCATCCTTCCTGTGTACACATTCTTGTCCTCCTTCCCTCCCTCCCTCCCTCCCTCCCTCACCTCCCCCGTCCTCCCTTCTGCGGAGCTGTTTTCTCCCTCCCTAAAGGTAGCTGTTGGAGTCTAGATGGACTCAAGTAAATCGTGGGATGGCCAGTCTGTTAAGAAAGGGTTGCATTACTTTGTGAAGTCCTCCATTGTCTTGTAATTGCTTCTGCTTAATGACAATAAAATATTTCATATTCAAGTGAATCGTTTCTCTGACTGCTGTCCCACTCAGGTTCTCATTAGTATTTAACTGTAATTACATTGTTAAGAGCAAAGGGGGGGGGGTCCTTAAATAAGAACTCCAAACTAAAATGGAAGCCAGCCACTGGCCGTCGGCCAACCCCTCTGTCAACGTAAGCCTGGCTTTACTTCATCATGGACTTTGCGAGGTCCTTGTCAACTTGTTTGTGCAAAAGTCCGCTGATGCGATTACCTGCAAAGTAGTGAGTCGCGCGCACGCAACGTGACATCGGTTCACCTGATCCCAGAGTGATGGCGATGACGTCAGCGCCCTGGAAGGGGCGTGTTGAAAGGATATGACGTGCGGCAGCACTTAATGTATATCACCGATGCTGATAATGTGGATTTGGACCATGAGGAAAATCACAAACAAGGAGTGAGGTGTTAGGGATTTTTCGTGTTTACATACACGAAAAAACGCCGTATAATAAATAGTAAAAGGTAGGGAAGACACACTCCAAACAAACAGTCGGGATATAGAGCATACTACGCATACAGTACCGCCGCTTGTGAATAATGGATTTAACTTTTTTACTCGCCGCCGTTATTTTCACTCTTCTTGCTATTGTGGTGGCAACGTCCATATTTAATGGTTCGCCGTCCTCGGTTGACTTTGCGAGGAGCTGCTTTGGACAAAAGGATGAAGCTCAGGCGGGATTAGATAAATCTAGTGCATGGCAGAACGGTCATATTACCAACAAGAAGAAAACGGACGACTGGAATGAAGTTAGTGGGAGTTCACATGACCACTGGGAAGTCGTTAAATCGGTCCTTTCCGTAAGTTTGTCTGTCCTGTTTGTTTCGCAAGTTAACACCAATGTGTCTAGTGCACAGTACTCACATATTCACCACATCATACTCCAACAACAATGATCTATCTGGATGCTGACATTGTAGTGGAAACACTACGAGTGTAGGGTAGATGTCTAGAGGAGGAAGCTATGGAGAGCTGATCATGGATGTATTATGATATAAGGTGAACTTTGAGACGGAACTGAGTGAAAACAAAGCATAGGCTACACATGTCCCAGTCCTGCTTATTGTGCGCACTTACATGCAGTATTGCGTACCACCGAACGCCTATATGTAGACCTGCGTTATTGTGGGCCAATCCTTCGTTATTATGACATGGTACTCCTCATCTCTCTCGTACGTAATGTCTCGCAGGAGGAATCGGAGGCTCGGCATGACGCTGTTGAACACGCACCCCCGTCTCAGTCCACTTCCGACGACTCTAGATGCATCCGTCCATCTAGGAGCAAGAGCTATGACCTGGACTCTCCGTCTGCTGCTGCCTCCTTGGGGGTCGGTGGTCGGAGGTCTCTCATCGGGCTCTCTGAGAAGGAGCTCCTAAAGTGTGCTTTTTCTTATCCCCAGACCGAGGGATTCTCAGAGAGCCCGGATTTTGATGGTAAGAAGAAGCATACCGTTGAAGGACAACCCCTATAGGCCTATATTTGTGTTCAGTATTCAGTATTCTTGCCATAGAAATCTCCACAAAGAGATGTAGACTAATGATGAATAAAGGTTGATTGATTGGTGGAGGGATTTGCGCTGTGAATGAACTGAGCCATTTCTGAATAGATCTGAAGTATCTCCCGGGACAGGCCCGTACCAACCGCATAGAGACCATGATGTCCAAACAGGAGCTGGAGGAAGAGCAGAGGTGAGGACTGGGTCATGGTTTCAATAAACATACAATTCTACTTGAACTACAAACTATTTGTTTTATACGTAACACGGACCAAGTACATATCTTCTATTGCCTGTTTGGGGAATTGTATCTAGTCATCACATTTTAATTTGTTTTAATGTAAAAACACCCCTTAGCAATGGTACCAACCAGTTCTCTGTAAAGTGGATTGTCTGCCTGCTCCTAAACATTGGAAAGCTACACGTGTACGCCATGGGTGTTTTGGTGAAGTGTTCGCGTGTCACTCCAGAGTCTTCCGTCCTTGTCTGTGCGATCACTCTCTTCGGCTTAAGGCTAGACTGAGTGGGGCAGTATTAGATCTGTCCAAGTGTCCAGGGTTCAAGGTATCCCAGCTTAGGGGAGTCACTCTGGGCCATCTCTGGAAATGTTTTCTCTGAATGAACATTCAGTTCAGAGATCAATAGATGATGACCGTAGAGAGGTATACAGAAGAAAATATACCGTATACTAGGAGAAATGGACCTGGGACACACAGTTTCGATTCAATCTGTAGATCCAGGTTTCATATTTGTCCCCGCATCCACTGCTTTTATGTTTGCATATAGTTCCCCACAGACTTAACCTTTCTATAGGCCCGTTGGACAAACAGTAAGGGAGAGTGGGGATGTGTGGTAACGTACTGTATGTGTGTATAAACATTTATTTGATGCTTAACTGGTAGGCTAAGCCCCAAAGCAAACAGCCTCAGTGTGTCTTACCATCCTGTGGCCTGGTGCCAATATTCCACTGCTTTGGATATCTGTTGGTCCGTTGGGGCGGGTGCTTGTTGTTCTCCTGTGGAGGTGTTGATTTAGGGAACCTTTAGCTGCTGACTCAGTCTGAAGGTGAAATAGTCAGTTAATTCCACTGAGGGTTGTCCCTTATTTGGCCTCAAAGCGACACCAAACAATGACTGGCGTTGCCAAGCAGTTTGCTTTAAAGAGGCCATTATGTCATTGTTTGAATATTTTTTGGACAACTGGCACAATCAGCTTTTTTTCTGGGATAAGATCATATTGGGTTGTTTATGCTGATTAAATAGCTAGCAAATACTAAAGGACTTCTATTTAGAATTGATCGTGTAATTGACAGTTTTATTTTAATTTTGAGGTAAATCCTGCCACTTCTACTACTGTAATGCGGTTCTGTGTTCAAAATCCTTGCCTAGGGGATTTTGCTTGCACCAAATAAAGGCCATTAACCATTAATTGACTTGCTTCATGGACAGTTTGACTAGATAACTGATTACTGTTAGTACCAGAAAGGCTTAGACAATGAGAACATTGATGTGCACTTTATTCTGCATCTGCAGATGTCTACCTACCCTGCTCCTAAAGCAAGGCCAGGGTGGTCCCCATGGAAATGATGGAACTCTATATGACTAAAAGATCTTTGGTTAATAAATAATCTCATAAGCCATGAATGCACTATACACATATATAAACGAAATGCACTGTGAAGCCTATTGTATATGCTCTACATGCTGAGTGTGTTGTGTCTTCCCAGGGTGCAACGGGAGCAGCTGGCGGCCATCTTCCAACTGCTCAGAGAGAACAAGGAGACGTTTGGGGAGGTTTCAGAGGGGGAGCTGGAGGACCAGTTCAGGCTCTACTCCACCTAAGGCCTGCCTGTGACACTACACCCCCGCCCCATTCCCTGTGAACCATCTGCCATTGAGATCTATGAGCTCTTCTTAAAGACGGTTTCCGTCTGATGAGTTCCATACGTTAGGAAACATTTACGGAAAGACACGCAAAGCACAATCAGAACAATACTGAATACTCATCGTCGTCCTTCTGTTCGCTCAGCCCCGTCTACCGGTAAACTCCACGCTATGTCAAAGTAAACTAGCTCAGGACGATCTTTGATAAATACCAAACTGTAAATAAGACAAATGAATTGTGTAGTTTGATTAGTTTTATATGAGGTTAAGTTAAAACTAGTGAATAACATGTATAATAATATCATGTATGTTATGTGTTGACCTTTTTTTCATGTTGTTCATTCTGAATGTATTAAACCGCCATGGGTAAAAGACCTGCAAAGCTGCCTCATTATGATGATTCAGTATGAACTGCTAAATAAATAGGTGAAAGTTGTGTTAAGATACTGTGTGTGTGTGTGTGTGTGTGTGTGTGTGTGTGTGTGTGTGTGTGTGTGTGTGTGTGTGTGTGTGTGTGTGTGTGTGTGTGTGTGTGATATGCCTTCATATATTTGCTAGGAAATTATATGCTGTTTTTTTTTAAGTAGTCATCGCTCCATAACTAAACCAGCCACATCTTGTACATATGACCTTTATACATTTGAAGCACAAGACATTTGGGCCTTGGAGGGGCGTGGTGAACTAGGTACACAAACCACCAGGGTTTAAAACGGTTGCTTAACAGCGTCAAACACAACAGGTCACCGTGATGGCATCTCACGCCGTAAGAAGGATTGTCACAGTGCTGATAATCCTCACCATAAGCATATGCTTGTACATGAGACAACAGCATTTGAAGAAAGCCGGGTGAGTTCTAAGAGTAACACTCCTCCTGGGTTTGTATCTCCGATGTTCAAATGAACATAGTTATGTTTACAATGTTACTGTAGATCTGGATACGATTGGGTGATTAATGCTGATATATTTTGGCCTACCTGTGCAAAGTGTCCAACAATTTTGGAGAACCCACTCCGGGGAATCAAAAGATAAGGGATTCCAACCGACAGAAGAGGCGTCGGCCCTGGATGACAATGAAGAGTTGACTACTATCGAAAAGGCAGAGCTGGTCACTAAAAACGGTGTACAGTTGACCACTAAAGACATTGAAGAGTTGACAACTGATGGGAATGAAACCCTGTTGATTCCACACACGCCTACAGAGAGGTCTGTAGGCTCAGACCCTGAGACCCTCATGCCTCTCCTCGACAAGAAAGACTTTCGGAAGTTGCCCCAATGGGATTTTGAAGATGTATACACAAGAAATGACCAGCCAAGACAGATGGTATGTAGTTGGATCTTACCCGTTGTGAAATTAAACCGGGAAATCATACCTGTATGGCTTGGATATTGACTTAGTTGCAACTCAAGGGTGTTATTACATTACATCTTCGATTATGTTATGGTCCCCAATGGTCAGTTTCTTTTCTTCAATTATTTTGTGCTTCTTCTGGTAGTAAAAAACGAAACAAGCTATTTCTTCGTCTCTACAGTGTAAACATTCATGTTTTTGTCTCTTTATTTGGTAAGAAATGTCCCCTGTCTCTGCGGAAGTCTAAAGATGTAAACTTCACAAAGAACTTTATTCCAAACATCAACTTGTTCATGTACAACAGGAGTGTCACTGTGAGTGAGTGGAACAGACTCTCCCACTTTAACAACCCCTTTGGTTTCATGGGCTACGACTACAGAGGTACGTTTGTGTGAGAAAGACCAAAAGGAAGTTCACATTAGTTAACCCACATATACTGGTGCTTTTCCATTTCATCCATTCATTGTATAGATTACAGGTTTGTTTTGTACTTTATCCAGAGGTTATAGCTGCATTGCGACATATCCCAAAACCACAGGAACCAATGCTTGTTGCCAGGGGAGACGGGGTAGACTGTGTGTCCTGTGCTGTAGTGGGCACAGCTGGAATCCTCAGTGGCTCAGGAACGGGGAAGGAGATTGATGGGCATGACTATGTGTTCCGGTAAGATGGCAAAGGCCTGAGTATGTTTGTTGTTGTTTATTACTTTTAATACTGCTGCCATATGATTTTCATATGCAAACTTTTCGTCTAAGCAGTATTTGTTTAGAGGGTTTGACAGCGGATCTATTGATGAAATGCTGAAATGCAGTATGGTTCTAAAGTGTGCCCATCCCAGACAATGAAGCCTTCTGTATTCCTGGCGAAAAGCCTCTCATAGAAAAGCATGTGTTGGCTCTTCGTTTTCCACATCAGTACTAGTATTTACAAATGTCTACATCCTAGTTGAGATGGATCCATGTTGGAAAAGGGATCAAAAGGGAGCCCTTGCGTAGAGAAATGTTAACTTTATTGCAGTCATCTTGTTTTCCCTCCCAACAGGATGAATGGTGCTATCACCCAGGGATACGAGGAGGATGTAGGAAACAAGACATCTGTGTACCTCCACACTGCATACTCCCTCACTTCAGCTCTGTCATACTACGAGAAGCATGGTTTACGAAGATTCCCCCGCGATGAGGTACAGAAAACTATACAGAGGGTACTGGACCTGGTTAATGTAATATTCAAACATGTAAATGAATGTTCTGCTATTCACCCTTTCCTTTTCCCCGATTGCGGAAATTTCTCCAATTGAAGCAATATGTAAAATAAATCTACTCTGCAATTATATTCAAGCACACACACACACACACCAACGTTCATGCTCAGTCTGTCACTCACTCATGCATGAACAAGTGAAAAGTGTGGCTGCTACTTCCTGTTGCAGGATATCAAGTATGTGATGATTCCGAGTGGGTATCGGGATTTCCAGTGGCTGCAGGCCCTGTTTACTGGGAAATTAGTCTCAGCGGGCCCGTACAAGCACTTGCGGTAAACATTCACCCTCTACGTTTTCATAGCTTGGCTCAACACTGTATGACATGACACCTTTATTTGTACGTTTTTACTCATCCACTAGACTCTGTTCTCAAACTGTCACCCCTTCCCAGAACAAGCTTTAGGACAAAAAAAGATACGGTTATAATATGTTCTTGTACAATTACGAATGGCTGAATAGCCACTTGACAATTCTCCCCACTGGCGTTGATTGAAGTGATAACTGATGGGGATTTGGTGTTTTCCAGGCCATTGCAGTACTATACCGAGAAGTTGGACAATATACACTTCTACCTTCTTCATCCCGATTTCATGAGATATTTGAGGAACAGGTCAATTATTTTTTCTTTCGCATGCTGTGAATTGGTGTGGAAACATATCACATAGTTGATAGACACACACAGGCGTGTTATTGTTTGTGTATGTGATGTGTGTGTTGAAGTGTAAGTATATACCTGGTTGTTCACACTATTCCACTGTCCACTATTCCTATGTTATAGATTTCTGTGGTCTCCCGGTCTCAATTATGAATTCTGGGCTGTAGTTAAACCTACAAATGGTGCAGTAGCTCTTTTCCTGGCTCTCCACACCTGTGACGTGGTAAGCAGATGAGATTTCATGATTTTCTGTACTGAACTAAACATTCACTTTTACATATAGTTTGTTATCATTGGTCTGCTAACCCATGTCACTAGTATTTACCCCATTGGATCCATTCTTTAATATTCTGGTATATGTGGTAGGATTTCAGGCAATTTCAGGTCTCTTTCTCTGAAGTTATTCAAGTTATGAATTTCTATTTATGCAGTACAGCTATTTTTGAATAGTCATACATCAATATGGGTACCTTTAATCAAATTATCTTGCTCTCTCGCTCTTTCAGGTGAATGCATATGGCTTCATCACAGAAGACTACCAAAAATACCCTTACACTTATTACAAGGGAACTGCTCAAAAGATGATTTTCTATTTCACCCATGACTTCATTACAGAAATGAATGTGTGGAAGAACTTGCACAATGCCGGAATTATTAAGCTTTACCAACGGACGGAACCATAAAGATGTTTAACTGGAGTCAGAAAGAGGAGCCATTTGGTCAGGCTTTACAATTTAGACCCGGCCAGTCAACCTGGTGTTGGTAACCAAATCACCATCTTGCGATGCATGCATAAGATGTATGTCTCTTATAATGCATGCATATGATGCATGTACAGTATATGTACTGTACACTATTAGGCTGTATCAGACAAAGGCCTATACAGCCATGGTTTGGGTACATAAATGTTTAAGTACTTGGAAGCAAATTTTGACGCAGACAGTGATTTGAGCTCGGGTATGAAACGGGTAGGTGTAACTTCAATTGAGTATTGTAAGAAGTACAGTTGTCATGGCATAGTGTTGTCTTGATTCTAATTAAGATGTTTTCAATTTTGAGAAATAAATGGTCTCAGGAAATGTGTGATTGTGTAACTATTTTGCAAACCTTTTAAATTATCTTTGATGGTTTGGTTATCCCATATGTATTTAAATTGTTTTGACTTGAGTGAACGAGTTATCTAGTAAGATACAATTTGGCTTACATAAAAACATGTCAACCGTATCACAAATGTGCCTTCGGCGACTGGAAGACCACACGATGATCGTGTGCTAAATTGTATCGATGTTATTGCTTTATTCTCTGCTATAAAATAGCAAACATGTTCGAAATGCAGAAAATGATGTTGCGAAATCGCACTTCCTAAGCCGATAGCCGGGCGCTCTGTGAATCGCATTTTGGTGGTCGGGGTTGGGGAAAGAACAAGGAAGTACCATGTGCTCCCACCATACCTTGCGGCAAATTTAAATAACCATCATAATAATCAGAATCTGAATAGTTATATATGATGCAATGATTATTATTGGTTGTTCCTCGTTATATTCGTTCATACAACTTCATGTTTGGGTTTTTGTGTGAATTCCAATCTGAACTGCAGTAAACCACAATGTAGAGATGTATCGCGGAGAAACTGGTTTGTTTGTGAGACGTTCTTTAACCAGTACACTCTTGTTTCACTTCAGATCGCATAAATCTTTCGCCTTTTACTAAAGATTTCCGTGGAGTGGAACATTATGAGTATTCCCCAATTTTTTGATGCCCTGCTTCAATGCGGGGCTTCCTAAATTGTCTAATAATAAATATTGCATCATCTTACTGGTTATTATTTGGTCTACATGTGCCTCAAACAACGAAGTTACTGCGTAGCCTACATTACATTAGGTATAAAATAGATCAAATAGATAAAATGCTATGAGTTATATCGTTTGTAACTACCTTGTCACCATGATGAGACATTTAGTGTACACACGTTTTCTGAGTTAGGACTCTACGTGCATTTTCAAATTCCACTATGGACTAGAGTAAAACAATGTTTCACTTCAGATCGCATAAATCTTTCGCCTTTTACTTAAGATTTCCGTGGAGTCGAACATTCTGAGTATTCACCAATTTTTTGATGACCTGCTCTACGGTGGGGCTTCCTAAATTGTCAATTTATAAATAATGCAATTAAGGAAGTGCTCACTTATTTGATGAAAATATACCGTAATTAATTATTGGTTATCGGTATGTTACTTAAGTCTAACAATGATCAAGTATATACAAATACGTTTGTTTCTGCTTTGTTAGTTCAATATCCAGCCTGGATAGTGAAGATAGTGACGTGCAGAGTAAAGAGGTGGAGCATATTTCCATCGTCAGTGGAGGTCTACGACTGGAGGATCAGACTGTTGGAGCTCCCATCATCCCTTTCGGTATAATGAAATAACAATCATTTGATTGAAGAATCCGCCTTGATGAGACTGTTCGTATACACACGTCTTCTGAGTTTCGACACTACGTGTATTTTCCAATTCCAATATGGACAAGAGTAAAACAACGGGACTAGAGTAAAACCATGATGTAGAGGTGTATACCGGCGAGCCTGGTCCGTTCTGGGACCGCACTTCTTTAGTACGCTCTTGTTTCACTTCAGATCGCATAAATCTTTCGCCTTTTACTAAAGATTTCCGTGGAGTGGAACATTATGAGTATTTCCCAATTTTTTGATGCCCTGCTTCAATGCGGGGCTTCCTAAATTGTCAAAAGAAAAACAAAGTAGCCTGGGCATCTGGTACGAGTGCTCTTCCGGGAAACTTTTGATGTATTTTTATATCTTTGATTTCAAGGAAGTTTCACATTGTTCTAAACATATAAACGTATTATTATAGCCTATCTAGTTAATGTTCATCAAATAACAAATGTAGAGAATAGATGGTAGTTGTAGATCGTGGGTTGGAAAGCATAGAGGTGGAGTTACTCTACTGAATGGAGGAACAGCCTGTCAGAGCTCCCAGCATCCCTTTCGGCATACCGAATAAAGTACATTCCATTAAATAAATCAAAGGATGCGAATTTTAGTGTATACTTTACGTCTTCTGCGTTACGACTCTATCTGACGTGTTCCAATTCCACTCTGGTCAAAAGTGAAACAATGGAACAAGAGTGAAACCGTGACTCAGAGATACATCCCGGAAAGTAGGGTCTGTCCTCTGCCTTACAACCAGCAGTACACTCTTGTTTCACTTCAGATCGCATAAATCTTTCGCCTTTTACTAAAGATTTCCGTGGAGTGGAACATTATGAGTATTCCCCAATTTTTTGATGCCCTGCTTTACTGCGGGGCTGACATAATTGTCAAAATAAAAGACAGAAAATTGCCCTCATGAGCACTTTTTCAGCGACCGTTGAATGCTTTGCGTTTAGTTATTTGAATTAAAGAAAGAGCTCTCACATTGTAGGCTACAAAAAAATGAAATTACGTTTTACGTCCTTTATCTATTTGGCCCGTTCTTCATCAAATAAAAAGTATAGAGAATGGATAGTGGGCCTAGTTGTAGATAGTTGGGCGTAAATCATAGAGTTGGAGTTGTGAATCCTGAATGGAGGAACAACCTATCAGAGCTCCCACAATCCCTTTAGGCATAATCGAATAATGCTCATTCCATTAAATAAATCAAGTGATGCGTATTTTAGTGTACACTTTACGTCAGTGGCGAAAAAATAAAAAGGGCACATTCTGCACAACATGGGCCCCCACCAGCGCGCAAAAGCTATGATGCATCATGTATGATGAAATAGTCCTCATCCTCATTGAGATTATACGGAAGAGGATTAGGGCCACACATAAGGAAAAAAAATAGTTCTGACCTTATTCTCAGAATTCTGAGAAAAAAAGTCAGAATTATGACTCTAAACTCTTGCTCTCTAACCCTAACCCTAAAAGGTACTCAATATTTTTTGCACGTGTAAAGGGCAGCCAATAAGGCACTTCCTCTCGTTTTCACCACTCTAGAGGGCACTTAAGCAACACTATCTAATTTACTTGCTCTAGAGGGCACATAATCTGAATTTGTTGTGCAAAGGGACAGCCTAGAGGGCACCCAATAATTTTTTGCATGTGTAAAGAGCAGCCAATAAGGCACTTCCTCTCGTTTTCGCCACCCTTGAGGGCACTTTAGCGCGCTTTTTCAACCATGGAGGCACGAGGGGGGCGCCCCCCCCCCCCCCCGAGTCCGCCACTGCTTTACGTCTTCTGCGTTACGACTCTATCTGACGTGTTCCAATTCCATTCTAGTCAAGAGTGAAACAATGAGACAAGAGTGAAACCGTGACTCAGAGATACATCCCGGAAAGTAGGGTCTGTCCTCTGCTTGTCGAACAGCAGTACACTCTTGTTTCACTTCAGATCGCATAAATCTTTCGCCTTTTACTAAAGATTTCCGTGGAGTGGAACATTATGAGTATTCCTCAATTTTTAGACGTCCTGCTTTACTGCGGGGCTTTCTCAATTGTCAAAACAGAATAATAGAAAGCACGTGCTATTGAGCACTATTTAACCAACCTTTGAACGCGTGACATCTAATTCTTTGAAATAAAGAAACATCTCTCACAAAGTCCAAAAAATGGAAATTATTACATTTTTTGTCACTTATCTATTTGGCCTGCTCTTCATCAAATAACAAGTATAGAGAATGGATAGTAGCCTAGTTATAGATAGTGGGGCGTTAAGCATATACCTAGTTGGAGTTGTGACTCTTGAATCGAGGAACAGCCAGTCAGAGCTCCCATCATGCCTTTAGGTATAATCGAATAAAGCTCATACATTAAATAAATCAAGTGATGCGTATTTTAGTGTACCTACGCTTTACGTCTTCTGCGTTACGACTCTTATCTGTCGTGTTCCAATTCCACTCTGGTCAAAAGTGAAACAATGGGACAAGAGTGAAACCGTGACTCAGAGATACATCCCGGAAAGTAGGGTCTGTCCTCTGCCTCACAATCAGTAGTACACTCTTGTTTCACTTCAGATCGCATAAATCTTTCGCCTTTTACTAAAGATTTCCGTGGAGTGGAACATTATGAGTATTCCCCAATTTTTTGATGCCCTACCTTACGGCGGGGCTTCCTGAATTGTCCAAAATAAATGAAATGTTAGTGCAGAATTACCAATACAGATGTAGTTGGTGACATCACCAGATGTACTAGTTTCTTAAGTGATTACAATAGGTATTTGACCGGTTTTCGTAACAATACTTTTTTCGACTTTGCCCCTGTTCATTAATAAACGCGTGTAGAACATAGGCTAATTGTTGTAAAGTACAGAGGTGAAGCTACTGTTTGCGCTGCTTCAGTGCGGCTATCGAGACCGTGAAATTACAAAAATATATCCTAACACAAAAGGTATATTAATTGAATTCTGAAAACTGTGTAAACATATCTGAAGTAAATATTATGATAGGCGGCCAAATACAATTGTGTGTAATATTTGGATAACATAAAAGTCACCTCGTCTATGTAGAAAAATAAGTGTAAATTCGATTATCTGACATTGTGTTTGTATTTTGAAAGTTTTGCAAAATGAAAAGCATTATTTGTATTTTATGTCCATATGTCCGAAATATTTCAAATGTCCACTTTGGAAAAATGTATTCTCCGATTGATATTTTCCCTTTTTTAAGTGGTTATTCGGCCTCGGCGTTCCTCGAAAATCTAGCAATTAGGTTCGGGAAAACGGAATAGATACATATTGTTTTTATGTGAAACGCCGTTTATAATAAAATATAACTTTCCAGATTTTAACAAACGCATTAGACTCAGTATGGCTATATGGCTCCCCCCCCCCCCCCCCCCCCCCCCCCCCCCCACACACACACACACACACACACACACACACACACACACACACACACACACACACACACACACGCACACACGCACGCACAAACGCACATGCACACGCACACGCACACACACGCACACGTTAACACGCGCACACGTTCACACACACACATGCATACACACGCGCGCGCGCACACACGCACTTCGTTTCTCTTAACTCCTCCCGGTAAAAAACGTGACACACATCGGTTGTGTGACAGGTCACGTGACAGTCTGAGCGTTGATCCGGAAGGTGGGGGAGCTGCTGTTACTGAGACTAGTCCAGCTTGCCTGCATTCCTCCTCTCCCCAAAGCCTGCCCGAGAGAAAGAAGGGGGAGAGAAAACACAAATAATTATTCAAAGGCGTATTGGATTTATGTAGCCTACTATTGAAGGGGCCTCGTCTCTAGGAAAGAAGGTCGAGACCATGCCTCTTAAATGGTCACATCTGGCCTATACCTTCGGACTTATAACGTTGAAAATGCGTTATTTATAACAACGGAGTCTTGCGTTTATGTTCCTGTATAGGTCAGCCAACGAAACGCTTTTTTGGACCAGCCTTTCGTCTTTCCAGAGCGAATATCTTTCTTTTTTTTTAATGAGGATTGCAAGATGGCTGATGACAGCTACCCTTAACAAGGACAGGATAGCGACGTCCCCTTTAAGATTAGAAGGGTATATTTTTTATATTTATATCAATTGTGTGTATTAATGATTGCTAGGATGAACAATTACGCTATAGGTTAGTAATTACGCAAATGGATGCATATACATTCATAATACAGTGGTTATTTACGTGTGCTTCGTGGAAAACGGCGAGGTGACGTCTGAGATAATTGCACGATCTAATCAAGCTAAGGAAGTGAATATTAAGATTGTAGGCCAAAGGCTACCTTAACCATGTCTGAAATGTACAAGAAGAAACGACCCACGTAGAAAAGGGCAAAATATAACGTTTCGGTGGATAGATATTTGATAGATGTGTCGGTGAAAACCAGAGGCTCGCGACAGGAGCCGACATTCCAGTGGATTCTAAAACCCTTTGTTTTGTGCGCGTGAACCCGAATCGGCTATGAAACGATTAACTATGCAGTACATATCCTTTAAATTAAGCCCGGTGTATGTTTTCTACCCCAGCGAGGGTAAACGCGCGTTATTATCGACAGAAAACTGACTATTGTAAGGAAAGCCGAGGCCTTGTGTAACGATATGCGAGCCTCGCTCGTGCCACATAGCAGGCGTTATTATTCATCAAACAGAATAGTCAGTTTTATGTCGCTATTGTGTCAAAGTCCTCTGCAACGTAGCGCGGTGTGGAGAGGCAGGAGATAAGCCTCACGTGTATTTCATCTGTATAATAGTATGTTATGTTATAACGCGCGACTGACTAAAAGCCTTGACGTTTAGTTTTTATTGTAATTCGGACGATCCAGACTCTACAGATTGTCGTATTTACTGTTCACTGATAATAACCATTAACTTGCATGGTGATTATTTAACACGTACAAATAACGTCGGGATACTGATAGCCCTCAGTTCCGTATATATATATATTTGTTTGGAGCGTGTGGAGAGAACGCAGTGATAGTGTTTTGGTTTCGTTCCGTGTGTGAATCTATCGGATAATCAATCAAAACCAAACGAAGAATTCAGGAAAGACCCGAAGAAGACCCGACGTTGACAGGGATCAGGTGTTTTTGCTCGATTGAGATCATTTCATACGTTATTGATGTGGTAATCTATAGATATAACAACGTGACGTGGTGGTACGCTTTGCCTTGTTTCATTTTTTTTTTGATGACAACAATGTCATTGCTGCTTCCTGTATGCTAACACAGAGAAGCTCAAACGAAAGCATAGGCCCCGTGTCTTTGATTTAGAAAGAAAGGCACCCTTTACTGTAAATCTGCATCACCCTCATCAGAGTGTGGTAATCACAATGCTGTAGTCATCGTTGCCCGAGGCCTTCTGCTTTTATAGAAATTGTCTTCACGTTCCAGCAATAAGCAGATCATCTGTCAGGGAGATTTATCTCACCAATAGTATATTTTTGAGGAATTCTGTGGACCCACTTTGTCACAGGAACCAGAAAAAAAGAACTGATCTTGAGAATCACAGAAATTCCTTCTTTATTATTATTTTTTTTTACCCCACTGTTCAGTGTCAAGAAACGTCAAGAGTTCTGGAACAACTAATTTTCTATATCACATTCATATCGACGACACAAAAGACTATCCCGAGCCCGCAAGCCGAGGCTCAGAAGGAGGCGACAGAACCCGGTGTATGCCTGCACACACCGCCGCGATGGCATCTGACATGGCCGAGACGTGGAGGAACTGTTTCGAGGAAGAGCTGATATGCCCCATCTGCCTGCACGTCTTCTCAGACCCCATCCAGCTGCCCTGCAAGCACAACTTCTGCCGGGGCTGCATCAGCGAGGCCTGGGCCAAGGACTCCCTGCTGGCCCGCTGCCCCGAGTGCAACCACGCGTACTCCCAGAAGCCCAGCCTGGAGAAGAACCACAAGCTGTCCAACATCGTGGAGAAGTACAACGCGCTGAGCGTGGAGAAGCCCGCCGCGCCGCCGCTGCAGTGCATCCTGTGCCGCCGCGGACCCCCGCTCCCCGCCGTCAAGGTGTGCCTGCGCTGCAACGCCCCCTGCTGCCAGTCCCACGTCCAGACCCACCTGCAGCAGCCCTGCTCGGCGCTGGGCCACCTGCTGGTGGAGGCTGAGGCGGTGAGGTCCTGGACCTGCCCCCAGCACGACGAGTACCGGCTGTACCACTGTGAGGCGGAGCAGACCGCCGTGTGCCAGTACTGCTGCTTCGCCCGCTGCCACCCCAGCCACGGGCACGCCGTCACCGACGTGGAGCTGCGGCGCAATGACATACGGGTAAGGGAGGGACGCGTCGCACACAGGCCATCGCCACAGCTCGCCCCACGCACTGGGAGGCGTCTACTAGTCATCTACTGATCTGCTGATCTGCTCACACTCATGCATGTACACGCAGTTATTGACGACAACAACATGATCACACGCCAGGGCATTCTATATTGTAATCTGGTCTATGTTGCATTGTAAGGATTTTGGAGAGTCTTTGAGATATCTCAATCTGTATGCGGTGAACCTAGCAGTTTAAGGGGAGTGATTGCTGATCGTTAATCAAGGATGCAATTGGGTCAAAGACACCAAATACCCTATGTTTGATTGAGTCATCTCAGTAGAACCACACAGGTCGTTTCAGCGGTAAACGTTCTCATCTCCTTTTGTATTTAACTACATTTTGATTAAGAAAGCAACCACGGCAAAGCATCTGTTTGATGTTTTTTTGATAGTGCACAGATCTACTGCATGCTATACTGCTAATGAATTGCACATGCTGCACATAAATCTGTATGCCAAACCAAATTAAGCTTCCCACTGGAAATTCCATCACAGTAGTTGGTTTGTTCTAAAACCCAATCACCCAATTTGAGAAAGTATTACAATTTGAGTGTATTTTTTCACAGCCTCCATGTCTATCTTTTTAAGGCAGTGCATTTTTCATTTGTGATCCATTCTAAAGCCATTCTCATCTTGCGGAATGACGAACAATACGGCTGGGGAGGGAACAATGAGAGGCTCTCAGGCTGCCTTATCTCCCCAGCACAGGTGCATCCTAGCCTGGGATCGCCAGCCGTGAGGAGGGGGGGAGGGGGGTGGGGGTGGTGGTGTTGGGGGTGTGTTGTGCTGGAGGGAGGAGGATACGGAGTAGGGCTTCTTCAGAAAGAGAGGGGGGCGGGGGTGAATGAAAATTACAGCGATTCGTCGGCCTGGTTGTTGTCTTCCTGGTTCTGTCCACCTCGTCTCAGCCTCTCCCCCACCCTGCTCTGCCTGCAAGGTATCAGGGGGAGAATGGGACAATCCCACCTCCCCTTCCTCCCCCCACCCCCAACACACCAAGATCACCCACCCCTCTTCACCCTCAGAAGTGCAACCCCTTCGACCCCAATCCTCCACCCTTCCCACTGCTGCGTTCACCCCGGTCACCCTCCTGAGCCCCCTGACTCCCCCTCTCCCGAAGCATCCCAGCCCTCTTCAGCCGACCACGGACCTGCCCCACAGCGCCGCTATCTGCTCCGCTGAGCCTGAGCTGAACAAAACCTGCATACACACATACATGCACTCACACATACACACACACACACACACCCCAACCACCAATCAAATGCACAGCCCCAACACAACCCAGGTTTGTCTCGCACGCACACACGCATGCTCGCACGCTCCCTCTTCCTGCCTTGCGCTACTCCCTGACCCAGCACCCTCCTCCTCTTATTATTCTGAACCTTAATCTATCAATCAGCACAATCAGGTCATAGACACCTTGCTTAGATTAAGCCATACTGCTCTGTGTGTACGTAAGTGTGCGTGCCTTTGTGTGCGTGCCTGTGGTAGTGCATGCATGCCTGTGTGTGTGTGTGTGCGTGCATGCACATGTTTATGTGTGTGGGACGGTGCAGCTGTGCACGTGGCCTGGGGCTTCTGACCTGTAGGTCTCATCGCTGAAAGAACTACCGAGGGAGACATGATCAGACAGAACAGTTCTGTTCCTGACTTACAAACTATGTTGAGGTCTTTTGGAGTGTATAGTACCTCACCTGAACCTTCCCACTCCAAGTCCAAGTATAGTTTATTGAGCATGGGGAAGTTCAATTTCACATACACTATTAAAATACATATAAACTCTGATGGCGAGCCAAATTTAGGTCAGGGAATTCCAGCCCCCTAGCCCCGGCTCAGTGTGAGGCCCAGGGTTGTGGCATTTGTCCTCCCCTCTCTCCCCTCTCCTGCTCGCATGGCTGAGACTCTGAGATGCACTAGCTTGGTTGGAGCCGGCTTCTGCTATCGTTGACACCGTCCCAGAAATAACGCAGGCTGTTGTCCAACACTGTCATGACTCGCAGGTCCCTCATACACACACACTGTAAAAATAAAAGTGAATTCAACTTGAAATTTCAAGGCAACTGTCTGCACAGGATTTTGGGGTTTTCATGTCAACTCAAACTTCTATGTTTTGAAGAAAATATCACACAGTTGTGCCAACTTAATTCTTATAGTTGTACCAGCTCATTTCAAAGTTGAGACAACTAAGTTTTTTTGGTCCACATAACTTGTCTTTCATAACAATGAAAGTTTCAGAAATCTAGTTGTACACACTAAGAATTCTAAGTCAATATTATATTGAATAATTCATGTGTAAAAACATCCATTTAGAGTTTTTCTTACAAAGGAAAGGAAATCCTATTAACAATTACACAAATGGACAATAAACCAGCTTTTTCATTTTAAACAATTTAGCGTGTTTATTTTTCACCATGAGGGTAATAAACAGCTTTAAAACTTAGGATGCCATAGGATTCATAGGATCCCAAATGTGACATGCCGGCTCTATGCATGCAACATAAACTGGGGAGACCACCCTTTCAACAACAAAGAATTTATTTTGAAATAAATATAAGAAGTGTGGTGCAAGTCATTATAAATGAAAGTAACCAAAAAGGTCATGCGAAGATCAGTCCATGTGTTACGAACAAAGGAAATCAAATGCGTGGAGGAGGAAGAAGCCAGGTCTGTTGTCTGGGCAGGCTCTATATACTGCGGTCCCGGTCCAACCCACACCTGCCGACAATCTCCTAATTAGTAGGGAGAGCAACACAGGCATACAAACAGCAGGGGCGGGGTCAAAGACCCACCTGGGTCGTCACACCCTTTAAACAGAAGCCCACCTAGATGGGATTCTGTACCAAAGAAACAATCAAAATAAATCAATCAATAACCAATCAATCTAAAACAAGTAGAAACAACCAAAAACAACAAAAACTCAACCACCACCAGCTATCTCCAACCAACACTCATACACACTCCTCTCGCCCACCAGTCTCCGGACCCCCTGTCCCAAGCACTTTAAGAGGGACAGGGGAGGAGTGAAATAATAACATGCATGAAATCAACCACCTATCCCACCACCTCCGGGCGCTAACGCATGGGAAGTTGGAACCATAGGATTCAATTTGTGTTTGTTTATTTTGCCAACTCAGTTTATGGAGTGAGATCAACTTTTAACCAGAAACGTTTGGAAGTTAGTTTAAACAGCTCAAATAAACAGTTTACAGTGCAACTTGTAGTTTTATGTTCACTCAATGTAAAAATCCTTTTAAGACCAGCAATTTCAAGTTATCGTTTTTACAGTGCACACACACACAGGCACGGGGACCCGTGTGTGTGTGGCTGGGGTGCAGCAGAGCAGCTTTGAGGGTCCACCGAGGAAGGGAAAGGGAGAGAGAGGGAGAGAGGGCAATGCTGGGAGGATCCCAGGTTCTTTATGGTCATTTATCTCTATCTCTACTCCCTCCCTCTTTTAACTCCCCCCCCTTCCCTTTCCCATTATTCCTCACTCACTCATGCAAACACAAAATAGCTGTTGGTTGCCATGACAGCGCATCCCTCCCCTCCCCTCAGCCCGACTTACAGGGCGTTGGATGGAGACTCAAGTCTTTCTCTCTCTTTCTCTCCCTTTCTTTCTCACAGCAAAACCTGCTGAGGCAGCAGGAGCGTGTGGAGGAGAGGGTGCAGGACATCGAAGAGCAACTGTGCAAACTTGACTCAGACAAGTGTGTGGTGGAGGTACGTGTGACGCACACACACACACAACGACACGCACTAACACAGACACAAGCACACACAACAATATGCACACACACATACACACACATGTGAACACTGTATTAGTGTAAATGTGATTTGACACAACACAGCAAAAATGACCAGATCCTGTTATGTTATGTGCATAACTAAGTGTGTGTGTGTCCCCTCTCCACTCCAGGACCGGGTGTGTGAGCTGAAGGAGGAGGCGCGGGTGCAGTACCAGCGGATGCACCAGCTGCTGGAGGAGGACCTGGGCCGCACCCTGGAGGCTCTGGACCGGGCACAGTCCCGCTTCCTCCAGGAGAACACGGCCCAGGTGCTGGCCCTGGGGGAGCAGCGGCACGAGGCCCAGAAGCTGCTCAGCTCGGTCCAGACGGCCTTCAACAAGGCAGAGGAGCTGAGCTTCATGAAGAACACCAAGCCAATCAGGATCCTCATGGACAGGTCAGTGTGTGTGTGTGTGTGTGTGTGTGTGTGTGTGTGTGTGTGTGCGTGTACTTGAGAGACGTCCACGTCTACATTAGTAATAAGGATGGCAGTGTGCTGTTGGGTTGGTTTCTGGATGTTAAGTGGAAGCTTCTCCCTCTGCGTGTGTTTGCAGGTCTCAGGCCTCGGTGGGCAGCGCACTCCCTCCGTACAAAGTGGGCACTCTGAACTCTAAGCTGTTCCTCTCGGAGCTCCTGAAGAGAGAGAAAAGCTTGAGAAGAACGCTGGAAGGTAAATTAATATTATCTTCTATAACTAAATCTATTGCTACAAACTTTAAACTCGTAGCCATCCTAGAGTGAGAAGGCCTTTCCTCTTTTTTTAAAGGATAATGTTTCGGACCAAAGGGCCTATTCACTGATTTTCTAGCATGATTCTAGCGTGTAGACAGTGGACACCATTATTTTTAAAATTGATTCAGCTTTGAGTTCAGTATCGGCCTTCTTTCTGGAGCCGCTAGCTGAGCTAGAATGGAAGACAAGCAAGCAAGTGTTAGAATGTAGTAGAATGTAGTTTTTCAGGGTGTAGGGTTCAGGGTGCATAGATGTCTGTCTTGGTATGTTGATGCACTTGGATGGTCGCTCTCTTCTGGCTCCTTCCTTGTTATCACTGCAGCCGTGCAGGACTCTGTGTCTATGGGGGGCACAGCTTTTTCACTTTAGCCAGTAGCCGGCTTAGTTTATGAAACCGTAGCTCACGTTAGCTGGCTAGTAGGCTATTTGTGCCTGTATCTAAGCAGCTAATAAAACATAGTAGCATTTTAAGAGCAGTGGGATGATTACTTGATAAATATGATTTTTTTACAGCAATGGTATGTACTGTACATGAATGAGCCATAGTACACACATACAGCACACATACCAAGCCTAGTGTTTCGTTAATAACAACACAGACAGTACACGTATATACATATCAAGCCAGCCGAACCACACCAGCGTATGAAATGCTTTGGGCCGGTAACATTTCTTTGTAATGAATATGATGTGGTCCGCAGCTGGTTACCATTAAACTACGACTGCCAACAGGATATAGATAGGAGGTGATCGTCTTTAGCCGTCACACATCATAAGGAAACCATTTGTAGAAAACATCAATTATAGAGGAAGAAGCCAATAAACTCAATACTGAAGCAATTTGCTCGATAATGCTGTCCTTTCTCCAGAATCCTGCTAGACAATCTGGATTGTCCTTTGGATTTTTCCCAACAGGATGGTTGTTTACTTTTCCAATGGGTTCCCACAGGATTCCTGTTAACATGTGTTTGCTGATTTAGACGCCTGACGCAATCCGTCATGCCAACAGATATCTTATCTCTTTCTTTCCTCTCCTCTTTCCTCGCCTCCCATCTCCCACCTCTCCTCCGTCCCCCAGCTCCCCTTACCCTATCCTCCACCTTCCTGCAGTCAGTCCCTGCGTATCCCAGCGGCCAGAGCTCCGCCTGTGGGGCGGAGAAACGGAAACACTCCACTGCTTTCCCGGATGGAAACGGGAACACTGGGAAAGCCAACACCGCCGGCTTCAAAGACTCCTCCTCCTCCGCCTCCTCTTCATCCTCTTCGTCACTGAGCAAGCAGCCCTACCTGGGCTCCGGCTCTACATCAGGAGAGGGCCAGTCTACCAATCAGCAGCCTCTAGGCCCCTGTGGCCCCCCCCACATCAGCGAGAGCAGCGGAACAGGAAGTGGGAGCAGCTCACTGACCAACCACCATTCCGGCTCTGTGTTTGGCTCCTCCCACTTCCCGCCTGGTGGCAGTAGCTCCTCCCATTCTTCCCAGCAGGCCGTGCTTCCGCAGTACGGCAGCCGTAAGATCCTGGTGTGCACAATGGATAACTGCTACTGCTCCGGGGTCCCGTCCGTGTCAGGCCACCGCAGCCATCCTCCCTACCCACGCTCAGGCTCCTTCCCCTGGGTCAGTGCCCAGGATTACCCTCCTCCACCGGGCCTGGCCTCTGGGGGTCCGTCCATGCAGGGTTTGGCAGTGAGGGACTGGATAGACGCCTCACAGACGCACAGACACGCAGACTTCTACGGGCTCTATGGACAGCCCTCTGCAAAGCACTATGTCACCAGTTAACATAGACCCACACCAAGTACCCACACACACACACACACACACACACTTAGTAATAGAGGCAAACCTACCTTGTTCTATTGACCGGATAGTAAACACGTCACTCAAATAAAGCATTAAGATCTACACACTTGTTTCTGTACACACACACACACACAGACACACACATGTAGCACATGAACACAATATCGGGGGCAGGGTCTATCTTTGAATGATTTGATTTTCTTGTTTGTTCTTTCTTTGCCTCAGTCTATGGCTCCCGTAGCGTATTCTACATAAAGTGTGGGCTCTCAACGGCTCACGGCATCCTTCCGGTTAAACTCTAGCTCGACACGACATTTTCAGACACAGCGCCACACACTGGTTTGGACACGGAGGCCCGCGGTGAAGCTTCCCTTTAGCCGAGAGCTGATAAGGGGGATGCTGCATAGCGCTCATTCAGCCCCTTTCTGCGTCTGTGATCCAATCCCCTAATATATTGTTCTTCAGAACCCCCCCCCCCCCCCCCCTTCTCTCCTCACCAGTCGTCCTGGGGTTGACCGCCTTATGTTTTCGTGTTCTGTACTGTCCGCGGCCCGTCGGACTGCATTCGACAGATCCTGTAGGAGACGATAAGTAGAGCACACCCATTGTTCCGTCGGCTTCGGTTTGTCTCCCATTGCTGCACTTATGCCCTCCGTTCGGTGAGTTCAGGGATGTACCGCACGGCTCCAACACAAACCGCTCTTCCACGTTCCTCCACTGTACGGAACGACCCACAATGCACTTGGTCACACCTTGGTATGCCTGGGTTACTGATGCAAAACCCACAAGAGGACATCGGAGCTGCATCCGAGGGGCTGGCAGACCACTGACTCTGGTCCCCATCCGGCCCCCGTTCCTGGCTCTCGCCTTCGCAAGAGAGAGAGAGGATCCAATCCCCCGGTCGGGTACAAGACTTCCTTGTAGGACTAAGTTCAGTGTCTGAAGGAACCGGTCTCCATTGAGTAGTCATTATAAGATTTTGTGTTATTTGCTACATTCGTAGGTTCCGTCATCTTGTGTCTTGTGACTCTTCGACCAGTAGAGATGGTCGAGGCGACGGACTCGAGGCTGGACAGACCAAACTAATCGACAAAAGCATCTGGGGTGATTGACAATGCTTTAATTGTACTTGCTGCAGGGCAAAGATGTCACTTCCTCTCAACAAGCACACTAGGTCCTGGCTTCCTGTTTGCAGCTGTAAGCTGATTTTTTTACAAGCACTCAGAAAAATAACGATGGCAAATTGTATGGAGTTTTAAAAAAAAAAACGTGCGAAGGGTAGAAGGATTTTTTCTGGGAACTTTTTCTAAAGAAGGAGACTCCGCTGCTTGAAAGGATGCATCCTAAAACAAAACTGGGTTGTGAACAGTCAGCCAACAGAAAAGTATCTTTTTTGTAAATATTTTGTGAAATGGAAAGAAATTAGACATGTCCTTTGGAGGAGGGATCCAAATAAATCAACAAATTCAAGTGCGTTTCTCTTTTATTATCTCTGTATTACACCCCCCCCCCCCCAGGTTTGTATTGCCCCGATACAACTACTAGTGTACAGATACATAGCCACGCCCTCTTTATGTCCCTGTCCTCCTGCCTAGTACGAGTGTGGCTAGAAGGCGTGGATGGGGTTGGTCTGCAGCACGACAGCACGGCTGAGAGTTTGAGTTGTCATCCCAATGGTTCCATTTGCGTGGGTATGGTGACCTCAAGCTGATTAGATTAGCATGTTTATATTTTTGTTCTGCTACTGTTAGATCTGCTCCTTGAAAAATTGACAGACCATGGCCTACATTCAAATGTCCTCGGGATGTTAAATGTAAAGATTGACACATCAGAATGTTTCATGAGTCACATGGAATATCCTGTTGAAGCTGTAGCCTCCAAACTTTCTGTTGTTCAGAGCTGCAGATGTCTTGGCTCTCTCAAGTCTCTTGTCAGCAAGTCTCGGTAGAGAACAGGAACTCTGGTGTCATAGGTTCAGCATGAATTACAGGAATAGTTTTATATCACACACACCTCTTCGCCCTATAACTCATATACAGTCTTGACACAGCTGCTAAACAGTATTAATTTCGCCTACAATTGAATGATTATGCATCACAGTGTCTGGCTCGTTAAGTCACGCACACACTCCCGCAAACAAGAGAAAACACCTTTTTTTTTATTCACTGAGAAAACAACCGCAAAACTTTGTGTTCGGCTTCAAAGGATTCATCAGGCGCCTGTACATGAAAGGCTGAACGAAACCTGCCAAAGGGACTGTTTGATATTTTTGAACCCATGCGGGCCCTTAAAGTAATATATTTATATTTTTCATTATCCTCAAAGCGTTGCAACTTTTGGCATGGCTCCATGGATGTTCGGAGGCCAGCAGATGGAGACAGAGCTTTCGGCCTTTTGCTGGATCACTGTCAACCATCCTGACAATGACGGTCGGCAACTATGAAATCATTTGAGATCAAAGTAGATGTGTGGTGGAATGCCCTCTAGAACAATTAGGTCAACCAAAAGAAGACATGGACTCCGCTGAAAGAATGGACACTGTTCTAATTATTAAACTAAGAAATTATTCAGAGCATTCTTGGGTCTAGTCATGGCATGAGTTTGTAACATGCCTAGGGATTAGTGTAGGCGAATTTGAGTATATTTGCCACCACCTTGGAATTTGTCAACTTTTGAGGCATCATTGATGAGAGCATGGAAAACAAATGGTTAAAGACCCATATTCGAGTAAAATTGTCTTCAATACACATAACACTGAAATAAACTTTTAAGACCAAGGATTGACACTAACATTACAACTTTTGGGTGCTGGGGTCCTAGGCATTGATTCATATGAGAATAACAATAATTTAATCATTGCTGTCTCCTCATTTTTGTCAGACTTGTAATTTGAGTCAAAGCGATATCAAATAGAGGACCATCACTGATGGGGGTATTCAATCCTATATTATCATTGTTGTTGAGCTCCGTCTCTTGCAGAGGCCTCTTCAAACGCTGTGACACGTGTCACGGCAAGCTGATACCTGCCAAGTGTGTCTGTAGTTTAGCACCAAAAGGCCAATAACTGAGAAGACAGAACACAAATCACCATCCTCAATGTAGAGACCAACAATAAATGACAAAGTTCCACACATTAAGCAATTTTTTATTGTTTTGAAAAGAAACAGATTCATTTTCTGGAAACATCTTTCTCCTTGTCATACTTTTATTTTTTTCCCTTACCTTCGATCCTTTGATATCATTCAGGAATTTCCAAAGGAAATGACCAAGAATGATTTCCATTAACAACAGAAAGAGAGAGAACTGCACAAAGTTATCAAAGTTATACATTACTTGCGTAAATATGTTACAAATCTGCCACATTAGATATGTCAACATTAAAGCCTACAAACCCAGCTGTGTTAACGTATACTCTACAACATGTGCATAACTTTACAAATGAAAACAGGGGCAAGGTATTTACAATTGATCGTCACAAAAAGTTTAGCGTGTCTTACCATTTATCTTTAAAATTCGTATTTATTTTTCAAACATACATGAACATGTATCAACTTTTTACAGGGGAAGTTCAACCTAGTAAAAAGCATTTATTGTTATTAAAATCCCCCACATACACCAGAGTAGATGTTTAGGTTTTGTATGCATCCTACATGATCTTAAATAAAGAATTACAAAAATATACCTCACTTCAAACAGAGCCATTGCAAGAAAAGCAAACAGACATAGAATGGTATAAAAAGACAGAGCCATCTTAAAGTGGAGAGACACTCATCAATTAGCCCCAAGAGATACATCAACAAAAAGGGGAAAGTAGTTGCTTCTCAGAGTGTACCCTTTTAAATTCAAAACATTGCAGTGAGTTTCAGTGAGCAATGAGGCAATTCCTGAAATAATGGGGTTCCTATGAAATGAAGGAAAAGAGATGGGAATGGCTCGGATTCAGCTGGTAAGAGCAGTGTTTTTCCTTAAAATAAAAAACCGAAAACACTTTCTTTTTTTTTTAGTTTAGGGACAAACAAAGCTGCACTGAGGTTAATTAGTGTAAGTAAAACAAAGAGATGCAGGTTGGTTTAATCCTCTTCAAGTCCATGTTGGAATATAGCTGTGTGTGTGTGTGTGTGTGTGTGTGTGTGTGTGTGTGTGTGTGTGTGTGTGTGTGTGTGTGTGTGTGTGTGTGTGTGTGTGTGTGTGTACATTCAAAGCAACATATCAGGAGGGTGCAGGTTGTGTGTGCGTGTGTGTGTGTACATTTCCCTTCCAGTCCTGCTCAGTAGAAAACAGAGCTACTTTTTCTTAGCATTGACGCTCTTGCAGACCCAGTTCATTCCTTCCTAAAAAAATGAAAGTAGAGAAGAGAGACAAGAGTTGTCATGGTGAAATGGTTATACTGGCTTCGTTCACCTAGCGGCCCTCTTGGTTCTACAGCGTAGCGAGATTGGGGGCTGAACCCACACCCAGCTACAGTGTAGAACCAAGATGACTGCTAGGTGAACACAGCTAATGGAGAGACTAGAAGGGGGCGCGTTTCGACGAGTGCACTCACCTGGATCCCCTCCCCGGTGAGGGCCGAACAGGACTGGATCTGCCACACGCGGTCCCGGATGGTGTGCAAGTTGAGGCCCTCGGCGATCTCGGACGCCGGGGCAGCGGTCAGCAGGTCCTGCTTGTTGGCGAAGATCAGCACCGGAACGCCGTTCAGCTTCTCCTCATCCAGCAGCTCGGCCAGCTCCTGGAGAACAAGCAGGACCAAACATACACACACACACACACACACATTTGTGGTAGGAAGAGCCTCTTTGTACTGCCTTAACGGAACCAGATTTATAGAGCATTGCTGGACGGTATCGAGCAAGATTAGCAGGAGAAATAATAGTTGAAATACCTGCCCCGTTTCCTCAAATCTTTTTCTGTCAGCACTGTCGATGACGTAAATCTGAAACACAATGGTGGGTTTCTTAAACATGGTAGCCTGGCCAGTCGGCATGCAATAAACACAGGCCCTGTATCTTAGAATAACACAATAAAAACATCGCCCAGAATGTACTCACTAGGACATCAGTGTTCTCAAAGTAGTTTCTCCAGTAAGGTCTGATCTTCCTCTGGCCTCCAATGTCCCAAACATTCAGCTTAAAACCTTGAGACTGCACGCTTTTTATGTTGAAACCCTGAATCGTTTCAAACAACAAAGAAGAGCTTGTTTCCCTTGCACATGTCCGGAAGATCAACAGAAACAAAACGATGAGACGAGACGAGTGATGATTGTTAGTACTTACATTGCCATGACTTCTAGTTCGTAGTGGCCAAAACGAGATTATAAATGTGTTCATACCTGTGTGGGTGTGATGTGGCTGATATCCTCGGACGCTAGCTGCTTGAGCAGGGTCGTCTTCCCTCCATTATCCAGACCCAGTAAGAGGATCCGAACCTCCTGGTCTGGCGTGCTCTTCAGTTTGCGCAAAATCGACAGCAATCCCTGCAACGAAGCCATCCGTGGGAATACATCAGTAAGCTGAGCCGAATCCACCATCAGATAGTGCTTGCCATCGAACAGGGCAGGCATTGTGGTGGTAAAATGCCTTATAGTGACTGTGGAGCGGTATCCCTTCCACCAACACACCACAGGCCAATGTCCATCCTTTCCTAGTTTAAAGGATGCGCTACCACACTTAAATCCAAAAGCACAGACAAGCAGGCTTACAACAGTGGATCTTCTGTCTGACTGGTTAACTAAGAAAGTACATGCTAGTGTGATATTCGAGATCAGGTGGGGGTGGCTGGTACACAACAGATCGGGACTTACACGTAGCTTGTCCGCTAACGGGCTAGGCTAATCTCCCGTGATAAATGAACGGAGCAACAGGAGGAGGCGTTTGCAGTAAAAATCTGTATTTATCCTAAAGACTCCGCGCCGAGGGCGCCCAGGGGGACCGAGCGGACACAGCGCGTTCTTACTGTTGTCAAGTCGACACACACCGGGGCGCTTATTTCAAAAGGAATATCCAAATATCACAATAAATGAAACTCACCATCTTGTTGCCTTATCTCCCCAAGACGCTGCCGAGGTTACTAGGGGTGATGACGTACCACGCTCACGGCGCCGCGTGCCTCCGTCGTCCGCCGGTCAGTGGTTGCCAGATTGGGCCAGATTTAACGCCCAATCTGGCAATACTGGCTGCAGCGCGCTACACTGCCGCCTGGTCGCTTCCTTCAGCTCAGATTCAACGGGTTTGATGTTTTGGTTTGTCGTTTACATATATAATACATATATTGTCCGAAATGCATATGTACTAATATTTATTTTTACAGCATTAGTAATTATAAAGATGTCGTCATTCCTGTACATCGTTTTATATGTTCATTTTATATTTATATGTAAAATAGTGTGTTAATGCTTGTCTTATTGTTGGAAATTCATAATTATTCCATTAATAATCAAGAATTATTATGCACTTAACTGTCAACTGGATGAACTGCATAGATCTTCGACTGGGAACTGCCCCGATTTCTGATTGGACGACAGTTCGCCACGTGCGCATACAAGTCAACGATACAAGACAAATAGATTGTTGAACAGGTTATTTTGTATAACGTTTAAGAGGACTCCGAGAGGTATGTACACTATTTTTGGGGTTTCAGATTATATCGCAGTTCATTTTACCGGCGTGACATACAACTGCAACGGCGATTCTGTGTGGCACACATATCCCAGTAATGTGAGTAGCAGTTGCATCACCCTATGTTGTCCGACTGGCTGACGTTAGCCTACACATCTACCAGGGAAACATAGCGTATACTTGAGTTACGAAGACGTAGCGTATTCGATCAAACTTTTTGCAGGCTTTGTTAAAGTTGGGTTAATGTGTGCATCGGCTGGTGTTATGGTCAGTCGGGTCTGTTTATATGCAGCATTCTGCAGTACAGGTTGACAGGAAACACCTACAAGTAAAATAGTTTTAAAGATGAACTTCGCTTGCAACACGACTTGCATGTGTACTTTGTCAAGAGGGAGAGGCCACGTTATGCCAGCCCTGACATGTGGCCCACATTTTATAACTGGTTTATCGTATTGCAGTCTGTAGCATATAGTTTATTTCGTTTTTCCCCCCCTACATGTTAATCAACAGCTCTCATGTGGCTGTAGTCGGCCTTCTAAGAAAGACACCGCCGTTTCTACCAGCTGCAGATGCAACCTTGACCCTCATCTGAAAACAAACAGCTCTAGCCGCAGCCGGTTTGATTCCCGTAGGTTCGAATCTGCCTCAGGACAGGGGTGCCTCCAAGCGTGCAATCATTGTAATATATAAATTGTGCTTTTGCCCAACAGTTTTCTTCTAGAGAGAATTCCCCCTGATCCCCCACATTTAATATGTTCTTCAGCTGCCATTGCATCCTCTCCTGACAATCTGTCCTTTTGGCTGATGTGTTGTTTTGTTGATGGCCCCTGTAGTTTGATAGGGAATTGCTGCTACTATGTTACATTCATAGACTGTAGTTACAATGCGTTGATGCGGGCCCTTGACACCTTTCAACTGGATTGTAACAAACATAAATCAAAGGCTTAAAACTATGGAACGACTTTTTTGGCAGATAACAGTTGCTGGTCAATGATTTCTAGTGTAAATCCCCTCAAGAGCAGTGGTTGCGAAGGGGCAAACTTGGCCATGCTCAGGACATTGACCTACAGTTCAATTTGACCCCTGGATAAGTTGGAAAGGAGAATATCCTTCTAGTGACCGATTTAGTATTTAGTTTGTTTTTCCAAGTTGATCCATGTCTGGATTTAGTTACCAGGAACAGGAGTCTGCACCTTGCTCTTTATTGTTCTTTATTGTAGTAGCAAAACATTGCATTATGTCCTCCAGGTGTCGACTGAAGCTTTTGGGAAGCCAATTTCAGTTGGAGCGGTGGTGAAGAGAACAGCACCATCATGTCTGGGGGCTCGTTTGACATCGACGCGCCACGATGGGACCTAACCACGTTCACAGGGCGACTGAAGCACTTTTTTAACATTACGGATTTCACAACAGCACTTTTGCCGGATTCGCGTCTGGACGAGGCCAAAGCGTTGGTAGAGAGCTGCAGGTAATCTTCACTCATCGTACATTGTGCCCACCATATTGGGATCATGTAGATGCCATGCAGTGTTGTGTTGCATTTCTGTGGCGTGCAAAAGCGTTGTTGGTAGTGGTCCTGCCATTCATTTATATAGTGTCTGTGCTTTGATTCTACCTTTTTTATTTATTTCAGGTATGGTTGATCAAATAATAAAAATATGTTGTTGTTTTTTTCCAACATATTGATATTGCTTGTGAAATATAACCATCTGTTGCATATGAACGTGAATCTCTGGACTCTGACTCCACTCCTAACTCCTGCAGGGCGGGCTCGGTTCCCCCAGGAACCCCAGAGGAGCAGCTCCACTACGCCAAGAAGCTCTACGACTCTGCCTTCCACCCGGACACGGGGGACCGCATGAACATCATCGGCCGCATGTCCTTCCAGGTCCCCGGGGGCATGGCCATCACCGGCTGCATGTTGCAGTTTTACAGGTTAGAAACACACGCATGGCATGCACACACAGCGGAGACAATGTGGTCGTGTTTGGCATTGTCCTCCTAACCCTCCCGTGTCTTCGCCTTACCGTGTCTCCCTCCCAGGACTGTTCCTGCTGTGGTGTTCTGGCAGTGGGTGAATCAGTCCTTCAATGCCCTGGTGAACTACACCAACCGCAATGCCGCATCGCCCATCACATCCAAGTGAGAAACATGCAGGGGGAGACAGGGTGGACAATGCACATGATTAGTGCCCTCCGAGGCAGTTCCAAGCAATGCTTGTGGTTCTGCAAATACTCAAGTCGATTTCACTTTGCATTGTCACTGATTGCCATATGTATGTTATATCACAATATTATATGAGGAGAGAACAGACCATGGTTATAAAGCTACTGCTCTGGGAGCTTGAATAGCTTAGTGCATGTATGGTTTATGCCCCTGTGACTGGGTGAGTCCGTAGCTAGGATCAATAGTTGAAGCCTTAAGTCTGCATCTTCTTAGTTTCTCCCAGAAGTAGGTCACAAACCCCCATGCTGTAGGTTGGAGGGTTGAGTTGCTGTGATAACATGAGCTCTCACGCACATATTTCCACAACCTGCAAATGCATGGGCCTTACGATTTTGGAAAATGTTTTCCTTGTTAATTAAACAAAGTCAGTTATTCACAGGACTATGGGAAGGGAAACCAAGTAAGTATATCAGCGTTAAGCTGGTTATAATTGGTTCAGTCACGTGTGTTCAGGCTCCACGTTAATCCATTTGTCATGCTTTGATTTATTTTTTTCCGTTTTCATGTTTTTATTCCAGCCAGATCGGAGTAGCCTATTTAACCGCCACCACCACAGCCTTGGCTACGGCCGTCGGACTCAACCTCTACACAAAGGTATGAATCCTCCCATTCCCCTTCAAACCCTCCCTGAAAACAGTGTACTGTGTGCACAGGCCCTAAGAAAACAAAACCACCCCAACCCTCACTAACATTCCCAATCAGTGGGGAGGAATGACGTCTTGCCCAGCCGCACAGGGTGATTTGCGTGGTCAACCTCGGGGATGTGATGGGTACCAGACCAGCGGGTCCTCTTCACAAGCCTCTGACCTGCTGATGCTGTTGTCTTGCAGAAAGCCCCGCCCCTCGTGGCCCGCTGGGTCCCGTTCGCAGCTGTGGCCTCGGCTAACTGCGTCAACATCCCCATGATGAGGCAACAGTGAGTCAGCCGGTTCTGGTGCCCCAGTGTTGACGGAGCAGGAGTCGAGTTATTTATATGGTTTGGTTTTATTGAAGGTTATTGAAATGTGGATGTTGGCAGAGGAGTTAGTTTGTTAGAGGAGTGATCTTGGAAGGCTTTATTTGCCAATAATCTCAGTTGATCTTTATATTATTATTTTGTAAATGTTTTATCTTGTGTGTGGTTATTTTTTTATATTTGTATTTGTCTCTTCTCTCAGGGAGATCCTGAATGGCATTGCAGTCACAGATGAGAATGGCAACAAGCTTGGTCACTCAAAGGTAGGTCTCTCAGCTTTGGTTTGTATTTATTTTCAAATGGGAGCATCTAGGTCTTGTAACCACCAGCTTATGCCTCATGCACCTGGGTAGGGGATCACTGGTTAAACTATTAGGACATTGGCTTATCTAAAGCTTTAGCGGTGTACCTGCTAGGATGAACGCTTACATGGCTGGAGATCACAAGTCTCCTAGCCAAAGCTTTATTTTTTAATATATATATATATATATATATTCTTTTATTTGAATTTTTTTCTAAAAAACTATTTAATTCGATGCAAGGATTAAACCACAGGTTGTACCATTATCGGAAAATACAAAGGGGTGGTGATGTGGCCATGGTGGGACGCTCCGGAGAGGTTTATTCCGTTTATACCCCATTTACCAACCACAATTTAATCCATAACATCATTGTTTTTTTATTGACTTCACCAGCTGAAGTTTAAATATACTTCGACAGAGCTTTGAGCATATTGTTTTCTCCTGGTCAAGAAAAAATCTGGTGGAAACTTGTACTTTTACTGTTGCTTTAAATGCATTGATTGGAGCATTATTAACCAAATGGAATTAATGCTGCTTTTCGGCATAATGTTTTGGAATAGTTAATTTAAGGTATTGCGGAAGACCTGGTTAAATGTAAATTCTGGCAGGGCTCCAGGCATGGGCACCTAGGGAGCAGATTCTGCCCTGTAGCCTCTGCTTTATGATGTAACCCTTTTGTTTTACCCTGTAGAAAGCAGCAGTTAAGGGCATTTCTCAAGTGATCCTGTCACGGATTACAATGGCAGCGCCTGGCATGAGTATGCAAATTTTTTGGTATTTTAGTATCCTTATGTGCATGTCTATCATCAATTAGTTGGTCTGCATTGTATACGTTTTGAACGTTCTTATGTTACCTTTTTCTCCCCGTCTTAGTCATTCTTCCAATCATCATGCAGAGGCTAGAGAAGTACAAATTCATGCAGGTAAGAACCTCATCCTACACTGCCACGTCTCATCATGCACACCAATAGATGTATTGTATAGATGTATTTATATAGTATCTATTTTCTTTTCTTGTTTTATAGAAAATTACATATCTTCATGGGCCACTACAAGTGATGCTGGTGGGCGTGTTGTGAGTAGGACAGCAGTAGAAGTTAATATTTTTTGTAATGTGTTTGAGTAAGGCGGTGTAGACTGATCCCAGTGGTTTGTTTGCCCCCTCCAGCCTGGTGTTCATGGTACCGGCCGCCTGCTCCCTGTTCCCCCAGAACTGGTAACTAGCCTGTTACACATGTTAAATGTTTCATGATCCATTTGGCCACGCCTTACTCATCACTGATTGCCAGTTGGATCGCAGGTTGGATGACAATTTCTCTAACTGGTTTCTTTCCCCTCCCAGCTCCATGGCGGTGTCGAAACTGGAGCCGGAGTTGAGAGACTCCATCAGGGGGCGTTATGGCGAGAGTGTACAACACGTCTACTTCAACAAGGGCCTTTGAAGAGGAGCCTACTACTGTGTCTCTGATATTTGATGCCATGACAGTGACAATGCTGTTGTACACGGTGCTTAGTAGTGATGGTAGTGGTTACAAATGGATTATATATCTCTCTCTCTCTTTCTCTGTCTCTGTCTCGTGTCTATTCAGGGTGCATTGTTATTTCATCTTTCCTTTTTGGTAGTCCTCCTCCTTCAGCTGACCTGACTTACTTTGGACCAACCGTGTTGTCAATTCCCTCATTGATATCCAAAATGCGTGGTACGTCGTTAGCCCTAACGATAAACCAAAGGATCACACCTTAGGAACATCACACCACGTTGCTGGAACAATTTAGCTAAGAGGGATGAAACTGGACCAGAAATTATTCTCTCCACTTCTTAAATTCTCGCTGCTATGACTTATTCAACCCCTAGTTGGTGACAATACACGTGGATGCATCGTGTTAGTCATCATGACAACATGGGTGTGTTTCATTTTGAACATTAATAATGTTCCAGTGCTTACAATGGGAGTTTCCTCCTTTTCAATGCTTTTTACCTCAATGAGGGCCTTGCCTTACCTGTAAGCCATTGAAAAAGGACTACTGCTATCAGACTGCTCTGTACACCATTGTCATTGTTTTGAAATGGTGATTATTAATTTCCCTTCAATTCTGTGCCTCTTTTGTGGAAGGTGTGATGCTGCTGCCATGCATTAAGTATTGACAGATTTTTACTGTGGATTCAATTATTTTTATGCATGGGTTTATGGTTTAAATCAGCCTGTTCAAACATAAATTGCCAAATCAAAAAAATATGGTATTGTTTATTGTGGACTTAATAAGCTTTGATAATATGTTTGGAAATCTTTCTTGGTATTATACATGTGTATAGAGGGCCTTCTATAGAAAGAATACAGAGTTAATTTGGATGCAAACTATAAAATAATATAAAGCAGAATGAGATTTGTCTATACTTGTATTAGGGCTCTCGTTAGAGATAGATATCTCTGGAGATATCGTTATATAGATATAGATATAAAAGAGCATCAATTCCTCCTGCCTATCCTACCTTTGATGATGAAAATGCGTTCATGGTTGTATAATAAAACAAGGAAAATATATGCAGCATAGAAGTCTGCCTGAACAGGAACCAGCCAATAGCGCGAGCGCCCACAGCTGGACATATTGTTACCGAAGGGGGCGGAGTCGGGAGGGCAGCTTTATAAAAACGCCTTGATCCCTTAACAAAAACAGTCCCACTAGACAGGCTGGAAACCATATAGGTGCTAACGTTGACAACAGGCTGCGTTAACTTGCACTGTTTCTTTTTGTGCTGACAGTATTCAAACTAGCTGAAGTATTTAGCCAATCCGTTTGCGGAGATTGTGAGCAAAGCCCGCCGTGAGTGTTGACATCGGTAGGTCTTTTGCAACAGGGCTCTCATTGGATCTTGCTACAACGTTCTGCGCCATACATAGTGACAAAGAGACCACACAAAAAAATGCCGTTTTCAATGAACGGCTTGGTTTGCACGCTGGCAGTGTTGATCCTGTGGCGGGCAGAGGAGCTAACAGAGGCGTGCAGCTGTGCCCCCGTGCATCCGCAACAGGCGTTCTGCAACGCGGATGTGGGTAAGTAACGCAGCCCTAGTGCGCAGCAGCATTAACTGTTGTTTACATAGTTGCTATTGCATTGACCCGTGTGATTTGATGTTTCTCTGAATTTTATAATTTATTTATTCATCACTGACTATTCCGCCAATCATTGGTCTGGTTTGGTTGGGAAGGGTGTTGCTGCACAAGGCCATATGTCCCATAACAGTTTGAGGAGTCATTGCATGGCATTCAAATAAAATGGCACATAAACTCATGGCAGCCGTGTTGATCCTTAGATTACCTTTATGTTGAACTTGGCCCGTTTAATATTCATAACAAAATAAATTAAAAATGTATGTATATTTGCTGTTCTCTCTAATTTGACACAATGATTTACAACTGCGCGCGCTGCGCGCACAAATGCGCATAGACTCATTCAACTCTTATCCCAAGCTCAGTTTGTGTCCCCTTGGAACAACGTTTTGATTTTGTCACAATACGGGTGACATTCTCGGATATGATATATTGGCTGGGTTAGTCGGACCTATAACGCAGTCTTTTAATTGGTTATTCTATTGTTGTGATTACAGAAGGCAACAAGGCCCTCTTTAAAGGGAACTATGCATGTTTACCAAGGCCCTTTTGGTGTTTATTGAAGACTGGACGCTTTTCCAGTAGCCCCCAGGACAACGTGGCAGAGACGGCCCGCAAAACTGTATGGGGAGGGGGGGGGGGGGGGCAGCCTGGGTGACAAGAGAGGGACACAAAGAGGAGAGTCAATCTGCGTACTGAGAGGAATGTAATGACAACTCCTTAACCACGGAGTCAAGCCACCAGCTCCCTGCCTTTCCATCGCTTCTTCCTCCTCCCCAAGTCCCTCTCTTCTCTCGATCTTTTCTTTGAGGAGTGGTGCAGGACAGGAATTGTAGGAATGTTACTGGGGTTTTCCAGACTTTTCCTCACGACAAACACACACACCCTACACACCCTCACAGCGGGGACTTTCAATAAGCAACATCAAAGTTGCTGCACTGGTAGACTGGTAGTTCTCACCTCATTTACACATGTACACAGACAGTACACACGCAAGTGCCCCCACCACCTCCCTACCCTTCGCTTGGGCAGTATTCAGAGCACTTGGATTGGCTCTCGTATCAACGTGGACGGTCTGTAGCCATCTGGAGGCACATCTGGCCAGGGCATGCTCTGGAGGAAATGGCACAATAAAAAAATCACTGCCGTCTCAAATATGCACAGTATTCGCTAAGAAAATGATTCCAAGGAATAATTCTCCTTCAGAGACACTCCTTGTTAGTCTCGGGCCCCTCATACCTTCCATCACACACTCCCCACATAGCCCGCCTGATGATGCATTTCGTGCACACCCACAAACAGGTTAAAAATAACGTTGTTCCCATTAATGACCAATGTTCTGACGTGACTCAGTCTCGGCGCTGGCAAGTCGAGCGCGTATGATGTGTCAGAAGGGTTTGTGTGCCTTTAGTCAACAGTTTGAGGTAGAACTGTGGTTCTTTTAAAGCCATTGCCTAGTCCTCTGTGGCCTGGCCTTGGTAAGCGCTATTGAAAGCCCCAGTCCACTAGGAGGAGGAAGGCCTAGGTCATGCAGCAAAGACGTGAAGGGTCAATGCAAAGGTGATGAAGGTGATTTAAAAAAACCTGCTATGTGGCTGTCTGCTGCCCAACATGAATACCCATGAACACCGGCGTCATTGACAAACGTATGTATTAATCGCGCGCGTGTGTGCGTGTGTGTGTGCTGAAGGATGCATGTTGTAGTGTTCCAGCGATGAGTACAGAGTGTTTGGTGCGCACAGGCTCACATGTCTGTTGTTCTCACAATCCGCTGCCCGCAAAGGGGAACTTCCCTGGTTGCCCAGCCAGGCCAGACTGTCCTTAGTCTAATTGGAGGAACTTCATAGTCAGCTTCCCTTCCTGAGAAAGAGGACCACTTGGCACTGAGGAGTTCTGTGGAACTGTTTTGTTTACCCGTGGCTGCCCAAATACCTAAATGTACATCTTAAGGGAAAAATGGTCAATGGCGTTTAAGGAAAAAAAAAACATAACCTGACTAAACATATTTATAAGAACATGTATTCAATGGTTGCCTGGCACACTGAGGCATTTCTACAATAGAATGGACTAAATTATGATTTGTCTCTGTGAAATTACACATATTTGTGTAGTGTCACGGTCCCAATCAATGAAAACCTAACCAAGGTGATAAGCTTGGTGTTGCCTTCCGTTTCCATGTCGGAGCAGGATAAGGAAATGTATCCTAGAAACACCACCAGAAAAGTGATGGTGCACTTTATATCCTGTCCACGTTTTGAAGCCACATTTGGTCTTTTTCACCCGGTTAGCTCAGTACCACGTTGTATTGTTCACACATTAAACACAACGTGAACAATACAATTTGCTTCCAAATCAAATCAACAGTGACTTCCTCAGCAGGACATTGCAGACCTTGTCACATTACAGAAGTAAGACTCAACAGTTGACCCAATCTGTAATCCAATCAGGTAACCACAAACGCGGTACCACACTTATGCGTTGAAAATAAAATCGGAACTCCTTGAAGTGACAACACCTGTGACTGGTGGGTTAAGCCACCCTCAAAGCAAAGTGATCCAAACATTCAACAAAAGGCCAGCTCGCAGCAAGGGGGCAGGACTCTGATAACCACACAGGGGTGGGTGGGTGTGATGGAAAATATTACGCTGTGCTACTTGTGCACATGTTTAAGCCATTAAACATGGGGGTTACTTATAATGTGGGTCAGCTGGTGGTTTGTGAAAATGGGGGGGGGGGGTAGTATTAATGCCAATCTTTCACTCAACAGGTCTCTTAGTACTGTAGTAGCCTAGTTATAGGCCGTGTTCTGTTTTTGTTTTGAAATTGTGCATCATGTGGTCAGTAGCTCCCATCCGACAAAAGGGTTTGGGGTTACAAAGGAGTAGTCTGTCCCTGTTTTTTTGCTGGGGCCAGGCCAGGGACCGTGCGCCTCTCTGCAATGCGCACACACCGAGGTAAACAAGGGTCATCTTCCATAATGGCAGTGTGCAGCAGAGCCCTCTGCCTCTGTGTTACGTCCTGTTCCCCGGTGCTCATTAGCTAGAGGCTCAGAATGAGGTCAGGAAGTGAGAGTGGAAAAACTGAATGGAATGCAGCAGTGAGAGCACATACAGCAGCAGCAGCAGCAGCCAGGTATACTGTGTTTATAAACGTGGACCCTGGCTGCTACTGTGTGTTCACACAGGCTTCAGGATGAAAGGGCAATTGCAGACGTTTAGGAACGAGGTTTGAGTGGCACTTGTAGGGCTGCGCGTGGCCTTTTAGCAAATAATCACTAGCACAAGCTAATCCAAGAGGCTATTTTGGGTGGTGTGACGAAGCTACGAGGATGTGGTTGTGGTTGTGGGGTGCTGTGGCCGAGGGGTGCAAAGGACCGGCGTTGGGAGACATTGTTGACTTGATGAGCTGTGAGCGCCGCCATATTTGTGTTTGCTCCAGGTGATTAGGACGCCCAACGGGTGTGAGAGCAGCAGCGGTCCACTATGTGCGTTTATGGAAACGTGTGCGCTCCAGGTTATTTTATGTATTAACTTTTTTTTATTTTTTTGATAATATTTTCCATTCTGAACATAAGCTTCCATATGCATAGATGAAGCAGTTTAAGTCGGCGGAGTGTTTTCTTTTCATGTACATTTCTATGGAATATGACAATACCAAAGCTTTAATACAATTTCCAATTTCTTCTTTTTAGAGCATTTTTCTTTGGACTTTTTTTTTTTTTTCCTCATGTGAAGAGCCGTTTAGGATTTTATATGATCCATATATGGTGATGCTTGCCATTGAGACATCCTTTTCGCTCTTTTTGGGGGCGGTTATTCCTGGAGGTTAAATCTATAATATGTAATATATATGCATGTTGGTATGAAACTATACACAGCTATATAATTCTTCTTTCAAAACGGGTCTTGTGGTCCATTAGCAGTTCTCCTATCTAGTCGAGCCAAAGAGGAGTTCAAAGCCTTAAACAGCAGTTTGATTCTTGATAATGTTAATGTGAATTGGACCGTTTCACTTGAACTTCAATATGGCTCTGATCAAACAGGGTCACTAACCAGACTTTATAGACCTTCATGTGGTTTCAGTGTTTAATAGCGCCAACTAAATGTTCTGTCACTGAAGTCTTTTTGTAGCAGGGTGGCAGAGTTTATGCGGTCTCACGCTCCTCCATTTCCCCCGTTCACATCTGTCTTTCTGACTTTATTATGTGTGTTTGCGTGTACACTTGTCTAGTCTGGGATAACAAGCACATGGTCTGACATGGTCTGTTTTGTTTTACTCCTGGCAGTGATCCGGGCCAAGGTGGTGGGCGAGCAGGAGCTGGACGCTGGCAACGACATCTACGGAAACCCCATCAAACGGATCCAGTATGACATCAAGCAGATCAAGGTCAGAAGAACTGCTTTCTGTTGAGGGTGTGGGAAACGGGCATGTGATGGTAGTATCAGGATTCTTTAGTTCCGCAATACTTCTAGTATCATTTAAGTGGGCTGAAATCTCCAGAATTGTGATGTAATGGAAACGGTACATCCATACATCATTGTTTTTTTTGTTTTTTTTTCATATATAAAACAATGGCAGACACACGTACCTGTAGAAACTGAAACCCAATGTTTTACCCATAGGGTCAACCACACATGATAAAATGGCAATTTATTTTAATATTGTATCGCAAAATAACCAGAATCATGAAGTCCCTGCCGATTCCGTCCCTTTTTTTATTCATTTGAACTGGAGTCCCCCAGAAATAGCTCAACCCAGAGGACCTGACTCTGACCTGACACGTTGGTGCTGCTTTTGTGGTTAGATGTTCAAAGGGCCCAGCCAGGACATCGAAGCCGTTCTCACCGCCCCGGTGTCTGCCGTCTGTGGTGTTACCCTGGATACCAGCGGAAAGAAGGAGTACCTGATCTCAGGTCAGTGTTTATTGTACAATCCCTTCAATGTACTAGTTGCTATTTAGGTATGTTTTTTAGATGCATGTCATTAAAGGGTGCAGAAACACCAAAATACTTTTTTCAGTTGAAAACCATTCTGTTTGGGTTTCAGGAACTGTTGAGGTAACATTTTTGTGTTATTTTGGACAAATGTATAAAGTTGAGTTAAACAGTGGTAATTCTCTATGAAACATGTGTGGTCTGCTACTTATGGTCAAAAACACTTCCAAAGTGGTAGTTGGCCCAGAACTACACCTGGGAGTCAAACCCCCACCCCTCATCACTAGACCTGACATTGTTGGCGTTGAATAACAATAACAGTTAGATTGTTGTCTTTTGAATAAACATATTTCCGGAGCAAGAAACCTCAAAATCTTGGAATAAAAACAATCTGAAGGGAAAGCAAGGGTGAAAGGAAGATACGGAAAAGAACAATGCATCTAAAAACATCTCCAAACTAGAGACAGACAGACACACAGATAGGTGCAGGTGGAGACTGGTGGGCAGACGGAAGGTCTCTAGACGGGACATTTGGCGAGTTGGAGGATCAGCTGTTTATGTTATTATAGGTAATGATATGCTGCTAACTAAGCCCTCTGGAGACGGGAGTGAATGTGTAGGTTCTCTAGAGGGAGGATGTGTATGCCAGGGGTTGTCCTAATGGATATTTTGCTTTGGCTCAAAACTAAAACTAAATTACATTTGAAAAGACCATGAAATATCTACTTGACATTCCAAAAAGATGAATAAATAGATTGCTTGTCATTCAGTGACAAAGGTGTGGGTGTATATATTGTCAAAGAAGGAACCTCGTGAGTTTAGTTAACGGGGTCTAATCCACAACTTTATTCTGAGAGAAGAAAAGTGCACAGGAGCATGATCTCATGGCTGCTCTGGTTTCCTCATCGCGAGGCAGCCCTGGGCCCGCAAACACTCACCCCTAATTACAGAGTTGTAACGGGGAGGAACTGCTGAAGCCAGCATTTCCTCTCTCTGAGAACCACGGTTTTGTTGATGATTTAGGATGTTGGAGCCATAGGAGAGCGAAAAAACGACCACATAGCCAGTCTACAAGTCGGGAGCGTTGCAATAAAAAAACAACAATGTTTCTAGCGTTAGCAGCAAGGCAAAGGATCAAGTGGGTACAGACTTTCTTTCTAGACTGGCGGGAGATAAGACTTCCAACATGTTGAGGGTTGCTCTGCAGACAGGGAGGGTGGGTTGTGTAAGGCAGTAGGTGAGGGGAGGGTGCCGCCTCAGCAGATCTGAGTGGATCTGGGATCTCTCTGACTATCTCTTGGCTGGTGCCATGAACCTCCGACCAGTATGCTAGCCTTCATCACAAGCAGGTACAATGAAAAAGTTGCCCTTTTGAAGAGTTGAAAAAAGCAGAAGTGTGTGGTTAGCACTAAATGCCGGTTTTGCAACTGCGGAGGCTGGCCGTCTGGTTCGGGTTAAGACCAGCTGATATTCCCCTTGTGTTTAGGTTTATTTTTTAAGAAATTTTGACTGACGAAAACAACAAAAAGCCAAAAGTCAATAACCCTGGTTTCACCTGTGCTCAATCAGTTTGAGCTTTACCAAGCTTTTGTTTGTTTTGTTAAATTTAAGGACTATTTGTGCTTCACTTTAGGAGATAAAAGCTGTTTCCCTTGACGTCATGTCCGTCCTTATCTAACCAGACGGCGTGTTCCAAGCAAAGATATTCTGTCTCCAGAACCCTTCGGATACCATGCAGTAGTAATCTTTTGTGTGTTTTTGTATCCTCTGTGTTTTGGTGGTTTTATCTTTTATCCCCATCTGTCTGGCTCCTGTGCAGGCAAGGCAGAGAGCGGCGGCCGCATGCATGTGACCCTGTGTGACTACATCATGCTGTGGGACAACATGAGTCCCACCCAGAAGAAGAGTCTGACTCAGCGCTACCAGATGGGCTGCGAGTGCAAGGTAGGTTCAGAGTCTGCAGAGGAAAGGTTTGCACTGCAGACATGACGGCGTAAAGGGACAAGGGGGACAAGTTTAAAGCAGGAATATCGGATAGCGCCTAATGATGATCAAATGAAATAACCAATATGTAGTCGTTGGATCGTAACATTTCAGACCAAAGTGCCCATATAAATGGAACCACAAATATAAACACAGTATTTTTACTAAAAACGCTTTACCACCAATTCTGGTAATGCGTTCATGACCAGCATTGATGAGCGCATCAGAACTAAACCACAACACCACTTGGTGGGTACGTTGGTTGCCATTAGATGTCTTCTCTTGTTAGATTTCAGCTTATTTCTAAACTGTTCGTATAGACTCTGCGTTGTGTATTTTTTCGTCGTAGTAGTAATTCTTGAAGTGGAAATCAAGGAAGCTTGACAGGTTGGATTAAGGGGGGTCGAATAGATGGTTTATTCCAGGATGTAATACAGCAAGATACAGACTTAGGTTGAATAATCTATAGTGTAGGTGGGTGAGGAGCAGTCTCCTGACGTGCTCCTTGGCAGAAAATGAAGAAAATGTGAATAACAAAAGAACAGATGCAGTCTCTCCCTTGATAAGGTGTATGGCCCTGGCTGTGCCCCAGACGACGGGGTTGGTTTGTCCTCGTTGGGACATAACAAATGGAGGGATGTTGGAAATAACACCTGGTATCAGTAGGAGAGGCACTGGCCTGTTCATAGACTTAAGAAATATGAACACAGAGAGAGACACTAAAATACACCAACATTCTACACTCTGCAGGTTAAACACACACACTGCATGCATCCCTTCTTATGTTACCAGTAACCTGGTGGTTTAAGCATGATGTGACACGCATATCATAGCTTGATAAAAACCGAGTTGAAAGGGCGTTGATAGGGGAGGTCTGGCTGTCCTTTAAGAGAGTGTATGTGTTTGTGTGCAGATTGTTCGCTGCCCCACGCTACCCTGTGAGATCTCCGCTCCTGAGGAGTGTCTGTGGACGGACCTGATCATCGAGAAGCAGGTGTACGGTCGCCAGGCCAACCACTACGCCTGCGTCCGGCGGGCCGACAACTCCTGCTCCTGGTACCGGGGCATCGCCCCCCCCAAGAAGGAGTTCCTTGATGCTGAGGACCCCTAGTCACATGACCTGTCCATCGGCCCACTGCACCACCTGAATTTAAACAACAAAAAAACTAAGAAAAAAAGAAGAATATATATGTGTTTAATGATTCCATCAGAAATGTTAAGGTGAACCCGTTATGGATAGAACAGGCAGTGATTTTGGCAACCTTAAAGTGTTTCACTAAAATGAGTTGTCTGTCTGAGAACAACTTCTGGTATCTAGTTTCCTTTGTTTATGTGGACCCTAGTAATTTTTGTCAACATTATGAGCGTAAAAATCCCTTCACTCCATCGCTATCCAATGGGTTTTTAGAAGAACCAAGATCTCCTTGTTCAACGCACCTAGCTGGTTCTCTAAAGTTTAGACAAGGGAATTGGAGGTTATTCTCAGACATGGCAACACACACAAATGGCGTCATGAGACAGACTGGTCAATTGATGATGTGATTCCTTCTGAGGCTGGCGTCAGGAGGATATTAATTCTTAGAGAGACAGAGCACTTCCTGCCCCATGAAGCTCTTAGCTTTGCTCTCACCCCCCCCCGCCCCCCCCCCCCCCCCCCCCATATAAATATCTGAGCTAAGGATGATCATTTGTGACTTGTTGTGTATTTACTTTAATTACCTCATTCTCCAGTTTATTCCAAAGCCAAATTCCAAGTTGCCTTTTTTTATGATTGTCCTCCATCTTGCTTGTCAAGTCCAAATCGTATCAACTGCTTCTAACATTCTTATGTTTTGAGAACCGGTTTGGCCCAACTGAACACTACCACACCACACTACAGGTGTGACCGTGTGCAAGAGGTGAAACTTATATTGCATAGGAAATGAGGAACACTAGCATTTAGTTAATAATAGTGTTCCTCATTATGTCACGAGACCTGTCTGCACAAGAATCCACACTCTACAAGAGTCTTTACGCAGTATAACAACCCCATCTTATAATGCACATTGATCCCTACCGTCCAGTATCTTCCTACACATTTCTATTTCTCTCCAGCCCCCCCCCTCCCTCCCCGCCCACATCTTTATTATGTAGCTGTACAGTACCTATGCATATACTTTTATTAGTTGATCATTAATATCTACTGCGTTAGAACTATAATTGCACTTTGTTTGAGGATGAGTTCCAGTAATGACGAAGCCTGTGCACTTGCGGGCCATTTTTGTTATTCCTGAGATGGACCTCAGGTGCAGCTTTTGACCCATAACTACCCATTTATTGCTAGCTTGTTATATTATGTTTTGTCATGAGAAGATGAAGACAAAGGTACCACTTTCTGTAAAACAAAATGGCAGCAGTTGGAAGGTTCTGGTATATAAGGGATAAGAGATGTTACTCAATGTCTTGTATGTATTATCTGTAACGCTTGTTTTATCCGGTTTCTTCAATTTAATGATACAAGCTTCATAGCAGCTCTAGAAAGCAAGTTAGCCAAATCGAGTTTACAGTGCTGCTTTCTACACCAGGCCACATAAACCATGAGTATGATGGAGTATTAGGGGCATAATTTAAAAAAAAAAACATGTAAACTTCTAATTTTCTATTCCTTCAGTCTATCTGTCAGGATTCGTGTGTATCTAGCTGTCGTTGAGACTGAAGAAGAGGATCTTGCGCTGGAGTAACGTGAGACGTGAGATGAGGAGCAGTACATATGAGAAGGTCAAAAAAAGTTGGATAACTTGTGTCAGTAGCGGACTGTGCATGTGTTTTGTGCTTTGTGTTAGTCCACGCGAAGGACATAAATATTCAGTATTATCAAATAAAAACCAAACGTTTGAAAGAAGATGGGCCCCGTCTGGTTTAATGTCTCTGGTGACTGGAGTTTGTCTCCCAAGAGATAACTTGAATGTTTTGACCTGATGGGTCCAGTCCTACTGTAGAGAAGAATGCAAGTGAGCACTTGAGTAGAAACATATATCAGTAAACACTACAAATACTTTTATCAGTATGATTCATCATCACAACCATAAGTTGAATATACCCTTTGGATGACGGTCATGTATTGTCTGTGTGGTCATGGCTGTAGGGGACTGGACATATCCAGAGGTTGAGTGTTGGTTGAGTGGGGCAGACCAAACACCAACACCATACTTGAAGAATTGCGGTGATCGAGGCAATGGGGAAAGTATTTCAGAAATGTGGAAACTTGATGGCCAAACTAAGTTGGTTTGTCATCCCAAACAAAACGATAATATCCACCCTCTGTGAGTAATTTGTGTTTATATTCATTTTCATTCCACAGCAGAGTTCACATAGGCCTACAAGAAAATGTGTACAAGTATAGCTCTCTTAGAGATCTTTTCGTCTTGCAATTATATGTGATTAATTTGTCTTGAAATCTGCTGATGACATGATGAAAATCAAGACCATATTACTTAGCTTCAAACAATCGTCATTGACATTGAAAAATTGTACATGGTGCTATTGCTGCCCCCTAGTGGTAGTAGCATATTCTTTATACTCGTGGTGATGGTTCTACAATTCTTCTACTACAGGTTCAGTCTAGGTCCAGAAACCATTGCTGCTTTATTGGATCTATCAGTAATCGTTAGGGTTGCATATTTAATACAAGCCATTTATCAAATGGCAGAAATCCATATCCAATTTATTGATCCGTTTGGAGACCTGTGGGATAACTGGAGCTAAGATAGATGGATCACCTAAAGTCATTATGCACACCAACAGATGTTGACAAAGATACAGAACCTTGAATTTTTTTTCTTATTCTTCATAATACAATAAAATAAATCGGATCTATGGAATATTTCCAGAGGGAAGATATTTGACACAGGTGTTTTATGAATGCAGCCATATTTGTGTCACCAAAGATCTAATCCAATAATTCTCAAGAGTCATTGAGATCAAGGCCAAACTGAATGAGGCCAGAGCACTGGAGAGGAGAGATGATGGGTAGAGGAGAGGGAAAGAGTGGAGAGGAGGGTAGAGGAGAGGGGACATGAGAGGAGGGTAGATGATAGGAGAGGCGAGGGAGGAGAAGAGGGGAGAGGAGAGGCAAATAGTGTAGAGGATACAAGGGTAGAGAAGAGAGAAGAGGAGAGGAGTGTAGAGGAGAGGAGAAGATGGGAGAAGAGAGGAGAGGGGAGGAGCGGAGGGGAGAGAACAGGAGAGGAGGGGAGAGGAGCAAAGAGGAGAAGGGGGTAGAGGAGAGGAGAGAAGGGGAACATGAGTGTAGATAGACAAGGGGTGGGGATATGGGAGGGGGCAAGGAGTGGTTGAGAATGGATCAGGGATATTCATAGATTGTGACTGACTGAGTGGGTGAGTTTGGATATGTGTGCGTGGGTTTGTTTGTTTGTTTGTGTGGATGTTTCTGTGGATTATTTTTTGTTCTCAAGTTCTCAGATCAACAGACTGTTAAATCAAGTAGTATATAAGGTCACCAAAGAGCAAATAAGACCTCAACGTTTGAGTGAGGGAGTGAGCAAGCAAGCAGCCAAACATAGATAGATATTTGATTAATATTCATAGATGGTAACAATGGCAACCAATGATTGTGCACAAATTTCTGAACACATATTGTGAATGCTCACCATCTCTGCGGCTATCACTAAACTCTGATGTATCTGTGTGCGCATTTGTGTGTGGCACATGAAACCAGAGAATACAAGTTGCAATGTGCATGTGTGTGCATGTGGCATTTGTAAGCACTTCTAAGAATACATCAAACAACTGGTAAAGTTGTGTGTGTGTGTGTGTGTGTGTGTGTGTGTGTGTGTGTGTGTGTGTGTGTGTGTGTGTGTGTGTGTGTGTGTGTGTGTGTGTGTGTGTGTGTGTGTGTGTGTGTGTGTGTGTGTGTGTGTGTGTGTGTGTGTGTGTGTGTGCGTGTGTGGGTGCGTGCGTGTGTGGGTGCATGTATGTGGGCACATATAATAACTTTCCAACAGAGCCCTCAAAAATAAAATGAAAATTCAATGTTTTCACATTTGTGAGTAAGCCAAGTGATAGAGAGGTTGTGTAGTAGGGCCAAATAACTTTTGAGTGAGAGTGAGTGAGGAGAGGGATAAGAGCGAGAGAGAGAGAGAGAGAGAGAGAGAGAGAGAGAGAGAGAGATGAAGGGAGTGAGGGAGAGAGAGAGGAAGGAGGGCGGGAGAGAGATAGTGGGAGGGAGGGAGAGTGGGAGGGAGGGAGAGAGAGAGCTAGAGAGAGAGAGACAGAGAGAGGGAGAGAGCGAGAGAGCGAGCTAGAGGGTGGGAGAGACAGAGTAAGGAAACAGTGCTTGTTTCAGAATCAGTTGGTGCTGGGTGAGAAGGGGAGGGTGGACGACTCTAAAACAACGCCCGTCCTGGTGAAGCCGGGGACAACCGTAGAGTCTGGAGCCCGGGGGGCCGTGGGGTAGATTTGAGCTTGGGTTCAGTGTGGAAAGTCAAGCAAGCGCTCATGATGGGGACCGTCAGCGAGCTCTGTGCCTCCACGTTCCAGGCTCTACTCTGTCCCCCCGTCCAACCCACAGCCCCTCCGGTACCTGCACCAGCTACAGGTGAGCAACTCAACTCAACTGTACACTCAGCCATCCACTCTCGGCGATACATCTCCCTACTGAGTGAGATGGAGACGGATGAGAGGTAGGGGAGATGATGGAAGCACATTGTAAACCAAAAGATCACAGAGAGGGTCATGGTTTTAATTTGTGTTTATTGATATACTGCTTGTGTGTGTCTTTTGTGATGTTTTTATCAGTTTCATGTTGCCACTTTCGTTTTGAAAAGCTTTCCTGTCTTGATTGTATCACTTCACAGGCCATGAGGTTAATATGTGTCGCGCTTATGGACTGAAGAAAGGAAGAAATTAATGTCATACACAACAAGCAATGGAGGAGAGACTATGCTCTGTTGCCGTGGTGATTTCTGGACAACTTAGCAAGACAGAAGGTTCTGTAACGTGTGCAGCATGCACATGTACTCGTGCACACTCTTGAACACTCGTGTTCATAGAGAGGTAGGGAGGTAGTGCGAGTGCCAGTGACCATGCTGTGCCTTGACATTTCTTTTAAGTGTGTGTGTGTGTGTGTGTGTATGCATGTCTTTTTGTATGTTTATGTGTCTGTGTGTGTGTTTGTGAGAGTGTGTGTGTATGTGTGTATGCATCTGTGTGTGTCTGTGTCTGTGGGTCTATGTGTGTGTGTGTATGTTTATGTGTCTGTGTGTGTGTTTGTGAGAGTGTGTGTGTATGTGTGTATGCATCTGTGTGTGTCTGTGTGTGTGTGTGTGTGTGTGCGTGCGTGCGTGCGTGCGTGCGTGCGTGCGTGCGTGTGTGTGTGCGTGCGTGCGTGCGTGCGTGTGTGTGTGTGTGTGTGTGTGTGTGTGCGTGATGGTGGGCTTTATTTGAGAAAATGACGCATACTGATCATGTAGCTACTCAGGGTCCTCTTCTCAAAGTGGGCGCTGCAGTGACATAATCCCCATCACTGCCCACAGTGGCACATCCTGCTGTTACACTTGGCAGGTGCATACCAGCAGATATGTCCATCATGTTTTAAAATGTTAAGGCATATTTTCATACATTACGAACGCTACTGGAGCCACTGGAGACTGGGATTTTTTTAGGGCTTGCACGCTATGTGGATATCATTTGATATTAATTTGTTTGTCATATCCTATCTGTGGCTTTCTCTAGCGAAAGATTTGACCAAAGTCACAGAGGATTCATTGAAGATGTTATAAAAAAGCAACTCTTCTTTATGCATGTCTCTGCCACCCCACCCCACCCCGTCCCATCCAGCTCAGGACACACACACGCACACGCACACACAAACACACGCGCACACACACACACACACACACACACACACACACACACACACACACACACACACACACACACACACACACACACACACAAATACACAAACACACACATCCTGTTTTGTGTGTGTCCCAATCCGGCATAAAGCACTGATTCAGGCGCACAGCTGCAATCGCTTCCCTGTCTCTAGTACCGTTTTATCTGCCTTCCCTCTCCTTTCAAACTTTACCGTTTTACCCACATTTTGGTGAATAAATATATCACAGGGAAAGTAAGCCTAATTGATTTGTTTATCATTGAGTTGATTATGTATTCTTGACTATGTCTTGCTATGCTTGTATCATTTCGCGGAGCATTTCATCATTGTATTCATGTATTCAGAATAGAGCATGGGGGTCGTGTGTCTAGTCTGATGTTATTTGTCCTGTGCCAAAATGTAACCTAATTGGCTACTCCCTTTGAAGCCCCGCCTACACCAGTCTGCCGCATGCCGCCGGTGTAGTTAATTCCTCCCAGGCACTTGCCAGTGTTTTAAACCGATAAAAAGCGAGCTTCGTTTTACAAATGCACTGTAAAAGGGGACCTTCTCCCATTTAAATCACCGACAAGTCAGGTTTCTAGTCACTGAGCGTTTCTTAACAACGTAGACATGGTGCTGAAGTCGGAAGACGGAGTTGGTGAGTTGCTCGGTTGCTCAAACGTTAGTTGGTTTTAATTGTGTCCTCGGCTGTTAGCACGGCAGCTAGCGCGACCCTCTGGCTAGACGACCCGCCAGCCCTCCCGCAGAGGACCGGCGGCCCACCGGCACAGGCTAGCACGGGGCTCGGTGGTCCTGGGCTCTCCTTTCTCATGCATTTCCGCTTCATATGCGTTTTAACCTCGAATGAATAGGGTATTATTTGTTCGACTTGCCATATGTTTGTTTAACGCTTCCCATGTGTGGGTCTAGGTCTGTGTGTGTTCAGGGACTCGACATAAGGACGTTTGGTTAAAAGGATTGTGCTAGTGGTACCCCTGGGTTGGAAGGGAGGTGAGGGTTCATGTCAGGGCAGCCCGGTTCTCCCGGATCAGGTCTCTGCGTGGGCTGACCAGGTCCTTCTGTGATGGACTGAGGTCCTCTCAGCTGCTTCTCTGTAACCAAGTGAGCCAGACCGATACAACTAAAAATATACACATAATGGTAGGCATACGATTTTATAACATTTTCGAGTCCAATTCTAGTTTTAAAAAAACATTCTTGAAATGAAAGACCTCCTTTTATGCTTCTCATCGATGTTTTCTAGTGTTTGAACCACGCCAGCAAGGGGCGTAAGAAGACTGGGACGGTGTGTGTGTGTGTGTGTGTGTGTGTGTGTGTGTGTGTGTGTGTGTGTGTGTGTGTGTGTGTGTGTGTGTGTGTGTGTGTGTGTGTGTGTGTGTGTGTGTGTGTGTTACTACATGATAACAGGACTCATGATTATAGGATGCATGATTATGTTGGCCCTTGTGATGGTAATACTGATGGCAATAGTCCTGAGTGGTAAAATCGGACTATTCATCAGATCATTCTGTGTTCAAGCCAACCAACCAACATAAACAGGTATTGAAAAGAAAATACTCTTTCAGATATTTTCGGGGAAATTGCAACGTGTGATTCTTCTAAAATGGTATGTGGACCAACATTGTTCATCTTATTTCGTTTTCTTTTGCCTCTTGAACTCTTGTCCCTTGGCCCTGTATCATGGCATCCCGAGGCTGTATGTGATCACCAGTCACCAGGGATCCCTCCAAAGCCACATGATAAGGCCTATTAAATTATGTTCAAGGCTTTAAATGGCTGCCCCAAAGCCAACATTTGCATGGACAAATGCTGCTTTGTCCAACATGTGTTCACTCGCAGTGGCAGAACTTAAATTACGTCTTCTTCATCCTCCTCCTCGACCCACCCGAGAAGTTATGGGTAAATTGATCAGCCCTTTTGTCTTGAATTCGCCGCTGCTTGGTTGTGTTTCTGGACATGTTATGCATGTCATGCTTGTGGTTTTTCTTGCGTGTGGGCTAATCTTGTGATGCCCAAGTGACCCAATAACAGTGGGCGGCTGCTAAGGCTGTGCTCACTCACTTGGTAGTGGTATAAGCTGACGACAGGCTTAATGTTCATTGGTTATCCTGAGAACAGTGACGGCGTGGTACCTGCTCCGTTGGTGGCTAGCTCCACGCGATGCCGCCATTAATGGAGATAATGATTTAAAGTTAAATTTGCCTCAATGGTTTGAAAAAGCATTGTTCAACTGGTAATTTCGACGGTCTCTGTTTCGTTCTCGTTGGCGCCACCTAGGGTAACTTTCTTAATATTGCAAATGCAATGGCTTTGATTAGTGGGCCCTTATCACCATTGTGTCAACTTGTGTAAGTCTGAAATAGACCCACCTATGCAGCATATGACAATTGACCCCCAGTCATAGTAACAGTCGTTGTCAGTTCTCAGCATCATACATCTTCGTAGCAACGTAGATGATGTCAACCTTCCTGTAAACAGGAATTTGGACAGGACTATGCAACAAAGGGCACTATGGAAAAATGTTAGACATTAAGGAAAATGACCATTAGTGGCACTGGAGTGGGTCTGTTACTTGAAGCCCATTTTGGACCAACTACAATACACTCCATCAACCTGTTATAAGTATACAGTACTCTGGTAAATAAATATGCAATAAAATTGTTACATGCTTGTTATATGCTTACAAATAGTAAGTAGTATCACAAATAGTGATAAACCCCTTGCATTAGGACACTAGTAAATGTAGAAGGATGGCTGCTCTTTGTTTACCATAGAGCTACACGCAGTGATGATGGAAGGAATATGATACTGTGGTTTTCAGGGGAGTTTGGTGCATACACAAGGGGGTAGTCTGTATGACGTGCAAGGTAGGAGGAGTGGACGGGCACACACACACACACACACACACACACACACACACACACACACACACACACACACACACACACACACACACACACACACACACACACACACACACACACACACACACACACACACACACACACACACACCCCCCACCCACCCACACCAAGTTGGGCAGAGGTCTTCCTCTCGTTCTCTCTCTCCCTCCCACACATACACACACACACAAACTCGTCTGCTATAACTGCAGGCTGGCCATACTTCTGCTTGCCTCTGTCTCTGTGGCGGGGAGTGTGTGTTGGGAGGATTAAGGCTGGGCGGTCCTGGAGGGAGGGGGACCAGCAGGCGGACCTCCAGTGCTGGATGGATGGAGGGGCAGGGCTCCATCACTCTGGACCCCATCCATGCCAGGACCGTTCACAGCCCGAGCCGCCCTACTCAGAGTTGTCTTGGATCAAGATAGACCTGTGGAATATCGACAAGATTGGATACACAATGCTGGAGTTTGAGATAGTTTTGGAGAAAAGTTTTGTTATTTTCTATTTTCAGTTTGGATTATCTGCCTTTTGATTCTCATAAGACACAAAATACGATTGAGGTCATTGTTGACGGAACTATGCAACTGAGATTTCTAAATCTTAACTGGTGTGACTTCAGAGTAATGCCGTCATGACCGCACTCACCCTCCTGCGTGGGTGTGCTGTTGCGTGCGCGTCGCGTGTGCGTCTGTCCTCCTTTTTGACGCTCTAATGACAAACCGCAAACCACGCGGCGGAACAGCTGATAAAATAACCCACTCTTTGTTTGGTTGTTTCCCCCCCCCCCGGCCTTTGGACCGCTGTTGCCTTCACCGTTCCCGTCAGTGGCCTGCGTATGATTTCCTACTGGCTGTCATGCGTGCAGAGGATGGGGACGGCAGCAGCAGCAGCAGTAGTAGTAGGTGGGGGGGGTGAGGGGTGCAAGTGAAGGTTAAAAAGACAAGTTTACATCCGTTTGTACTGGCCAGCTGGTCGTCAGCGTCACGGTCGTGACACATCGTCCCGTGTCGTGCCAACACTCGCACACAAACCCACACACACACTCTGGGTGACCTGTGGACTAGGTAGTCCAGCTGGGACGGGAGTCGCGTAAGTAACGTGTGTGTGTGTGTGTGTGTGTGTGTGTGTGTGTGTGTGTGTGTGTGTGTGTGTGTGTGTGTGTGTGTGTGTGTGTGTGTGTGTGTGAGAGACTCCACCACAATGTGGAGTTATTCTTATCTCTGACTTTAAAATGGGAGCAGCTCCAGCCTACTTTAGACTTTCTCGCTGGGGGATGTACATGTGTGTGCATAGCGATAATGATCCTTACAGTGTAACAACTGCCATATCACATCACACATGCTGGATAAGCGTACTTGTATTAAGGAGTCACCATTTTGGATTATTTGTATTTAGGCACCATAGTCCAGGGCTGGCTGTCGGTTCGGGGAGTGAAAGCAGGGGCTGAGATCTGTACCTCAGGGAATAACGGCCCCTCCCTTCATTTGTTCGTAACCTACAATATTTTAATGGCTTTGGCATGGCCTTTTTTTTTTTATTTATAGGGTGTCGCTTTTGCTTTTATAAGTAAATTATACATTGAGGGAAATGCCACATTCACCATAGCATAGCATCGGCATTCAGAATATGTGAAGCCTCGGCCGAACCTCCTCTCCCCTTATAACTGACATTTAAACCTTCACTCTGGCTCTTGTTTTAGCCTCCCACTACAGATCTGCTGTCTGCCATGTGGTTCCCCTCTGCCCCTCATCGTGTGTGTGTGTGTGTGTGTGTGTGTGTGTGTGTGTGTGTGTGTGTGTGTGTGTGTGTGTGTGTGTGTGTGTGTGTGTGTGTGTGTGTGTGTGTGTGTGTGTGTGTGTGTGTGTGTGTGTGTGTGTGTGTGTGTGTGTGTTTCAAGTGGGGAAGGGTGGAGAAATTTGTTCTCCTGTTCAACTTATGCTGTATTGAGTTCAGTTATCCAGGGCATAAAACCACCGCCCTATCCTCGGACAGATGTGGTATTTGGGTTTGAAACTGGCCTAGTCTATTGCAGTGGAGGACTGGTTGGATCAGCTTTTTGTTTTGGGTCCAAAGAAGCATTCTAAAAGTGTGTGTGTGTGTGTGTGTGTGTGTGTGTGTGTGTGTGTGTGTGTGTGTGTGTGTGTGTGTGTGTGTGTGTGTGTGTGTGTGTGTGTGTGTGTGTGTGTGTGTGTGTGTGTGTGTGTGTGTGTGTGTGTGTGTGTGTGTGTGTGTGTGTGTTAAAGCGGGTAGATTGGAGTGTCTGGCAGACATGTGGTCCAATCTGATGGATTAGGGGTTGCAGCAGGGCTGTATTAATAACCCGCCCAGCCCAGGCATTCGCGGGTCTGTGTGTGTGTGACGCCTCTGTCTGCCTGGTGACTGTTGTCTTCATGTCTTCTTCTTGTCTTTTAGTGCCGAATGACCTCAGCCCTGAAGAGAGGAGGGACCTGGAGAGCATCCGCCGCAGGAAGCAAGAGCTGATGCAAGACATACAAGTAACACGCACGCACGCACGCACGCACGCGCGCACACACACAGTGTGGTAAGAGGAGGGATTACTCCGGCCTTTGAGCAGTCTAACTTGTAATCAGGGCTGGAAGCAACAAATGTAACTTTTCAAGAGGGCCTGTGAATGTTTCTTTATGTAAATAGTATATGGCCTGTTCACAGTAGCTCCCTTCCTGTTGCAACCGTAGTGTGTAACCAGTTAGAGTGGTGCTTCCTGCCCCATTGCCTCGAACCTACCACCCTAGCCTTGTTCCGCACAAACCATCGGGACATTTATCACGGCAACATACCTCAACCACGCAAGTCCGCCTAAAGCGATGTGCATGTGTCATTAGGGTGCGCATTCTCAACATCGTATCTCGTATATTTGCATGCAGGTTTAGCCACAGCTTATTTTTTTGTGTGTGTGTGTGAGCTTTCCACCAGGCTTACTCTTAGGAAGGCTTGTGTTGATTCGTCAGCATTGTCCAACACAAACGTCCATAAACTACCCACCATGCCACACACTAACTGCATTTGACTAACATCAGGGGTTGTGACTCTTGCTCCTCGCTTTCCTGTCATTTGCCCTACCCTGGAGAATTTTGGGTAATGAGCCATGGAATATTTTCAGTAATGGAGCCTCAAGTCCCTGTCATTATAGTTAAGTTTAGAAGTCTGGTTAGTAGCCATGGAAATCTTTGCTGATCCCAACAAGACGTTTATGTGTAAGGCCTCCAAAGGACCTCTATTGTTTAATACATGATAGTATTAGTTTATTATTATTATTATAATTTCTTAAATAAAAAATTGGTCAGACAACGTAAGTTAGTATGTAGTAGTAAGCCTTCTGATAATAGATAGCACTGTGATCTCAAGGAGGCAGTGAACCCAAAATCTTTTTTTGTTTTATACGTGGTTAGTAGGAGATGTCTTATAGGATCTTCAACATAGTAATCTATGCCATCGTTTCACTGTTACCAAAGTAGGCCTGTTATTTAGAAAAAACGGTGTATGCTAGTGCTTTTTCCCCCTCCTTCCTCGAACTCTCAACGCAAAACACTTTCTTATAAACTCAGCGTTTCTCGCACAGTATTTCCCATTAAAAGTGTTTCTCTGCAGTGTATTTCCTACTAAAAGTGTTTCTCTGCACAGTATTTCCTACTAAAACCTGAGCTTCTGAGCTCTCAAAGCCACTCCGCTGAGATGTCCCATTCTTTGACCTTACCCCCCCTCCCTCCCCGTGTGAAAGCTTGCACACACAGACGGGACGCAGCCATGACTGGGGGGAATCTGGGTCAGAGGAGGGGGGGGGGGGGGGGGGGGGCAGTGGTCTGGTCCCACCCCCAGCAGCAGGTGCAACGGCTCTCAGGCCGCATTCATCCTCCTGTCCCAAATACCTCCAGCAGGGAAGAAGAAAGACTTTGCTCTCCAAGTCCTCACTGTTGACCACTCACTGGTCAGCCTGCTTTACTGGGTCAACTCAGCAGGATTGTGGCTGGGTCTGCTTGTGTCCCGGGCCATGTGTGATCTCTGCAGACACACACACATGCATGCACACACTCGCGCACACACACAGCATCAAACTCGGTGGGGGCTGGATTAAAGTGGCAGACATTGCAAGGAGGAAGCTTGTGGATGCAATCTCTTGACATCGTTTATGTCGTCATGTGTCATGTGTCTCCCCCAGCAGTGTTGGCTCTCGGCGATCGCCGTACATGTCTAACTGGTCCTCTCCTCTCTCTCAGCGTCTGAAGGATGAGATTGCAGAGGTGACCTGTGAGATCGAGGACCTGGGACTCACCCAAGAGAGGTAACGTTCTGTACCAACTGGTCAATCAGACCAGATGAGATCACCATAAGATCCCACAGGCCTGGAGGCGTTTGGTACCAGAGTGGGCTAATCTTGTGGAGGTGGCGCTGGGGTCCTCGGGCCTTAATGAAAATTGTGTTTATTTTTATCCATAGAAAGAACATGCAGAGGAATAAACAGATGGCCATGGGCCGTAAGAAGTTCAATATGGACCCAAAGAAGGTAAGCGACAATGGAAACCCATATGGACTATGAAGTCTCCCTCACTGCTGAGGAGTGTCATGCTCAGCTGGATAGCCTCATAGCCTCTCATCCTTGTTGTTTTCCGCTGCCTAGGGGATCAGGTTCTTGATTGACAGCTCCCTCCTGAAGAACACATGTGATGATATTGCCCAGTTCCTGTACAAGGGGGAGGGGCTTAACAAGACTGCCATAGGAGACTACCTGGGGGAGAGGTGAGTGAGGCAATAATGACCATGGCACACACTGAGGATTTTTGAGGCAGATTATGGACAGATTATATTTTGGAGCATCCTCTCCAAAAATGCTGTGGTTTATCGTAATCCCTATCTCCCTACTCTGTTAGCCTGGCATTGCCAGACAAATGGAAAACTGCAATCAGTCTGGGACCTCTCCGTTCATTTGTGATTTCCAAGGGGAATCAACAGACTGTGCTACATCAGTGGCCCCCCATCTTTGTGTTTTCTGAAATTGCCCCTACGGCGCTCTGCACCGCCATTGTATTTGTGCTGACTCATACAAGATAAACGGTCGTGATTGGTTGGCCTATCTCGTTCCAGACAGAAATATTTTTGTATGGCAGGGGAGTCGGCCCTTATCTGCAGAGCAAATAAAACATGAGCTTGCGAGAATCGTATGGTACCCACGCCAATACTCGTTGGCATTTTCCAAATATCATAATATGGAAATATCTCCTCTTGCGTGTTTGGATATGTTTAACAGAGGCACAGAGAATGAAGTGGTATGTCCTTTAATCTCATCTTTATTCCGGTGTGTGTTTCCAGAGATGAGTTCAACCTCCAGGTACTGCATGCCTTCGTGCAGCTGCATGAGTTCACGGACCTCAACCTGGTGCAAGCCCTCAGGCAATTTCTGTGGAGCTTCCGTCTGCCCGGCGAGGCCCAGAAGATCGACCGCATGATGGAATCCTTCGCCCAGCGCTACTGCCACTGCAACGCCGGAGTCTTCCAGAGCACAGGTGAGGACCGGACACCACCGCCAGGTGGAGGAGGGGGAGGCGAGGAGGGTGTGGAGGAGGTGGTGAGGGACTCACAGGTGTTTTTCCGCTCTGGCTCTTCCAGACACGTGCTACGTGCTGTCGTTCGCTGTGATCATGCTGAACACCAGCCTGCACAACCCCAACGTGAAGGACAAGCCGTCCGTGCAGAGGTTCACCGCCATGAACAGAGGTATCAACGACGGCGGGGACCTCCCAGAAGACCTGCTCAGGGTACGGGGCTTCTTCTGAATATAATCAGGCGATCACACTGCATGTTCATCTTTTTACAATTTCCATTTTGGTGCTGCCCTATACGCTGCCCAAATCATAGGAGGCTGCTGCCTATTGCATACGTAGATATCCCCTTGATGAAATGTAAATGATAGCCCATGAAAGGTCATCACCAAACATACTATTTATATTTATAATGCAAATAGGCCACATGGTGGGGATATACCCAAGGGGCTCTTTTAAACCCTTGACTTAATTTGTCTTCAGTTTGTCCTATCATACCTTTTGCAGCGATTCCTCGATCATATAGATGGCCATCTACCATCTTCTTTTGGTTGTTTCTTCTCTCAATATTTTGCATGTTCTCACATGTTCCCACCCTGCAGAACCTCTACGACAGCATCAAGAATGAACCCTTCAAGATTCCAGAAGATGACGGGAATGACCTGACTCACACCTTCTTCAACCCCGACCGGGAGGGCTGGCTGCTGAAGCTAGGTGTGTGTGTGTGCTCCATCGATTCCCATCACGACATATTAGTTATATATTTGACTTATTAGTTTCTCTATTGTTGACTCTCTCTGTTTCATTTGTTTTTCATGGGATGGTCTCACCAGGAGGTATGTATGAGCTTTAAAGAAACAAAAAAAAGCTTTGCAAACGCCATCTTCACGCAACGCTTTTAAACTTTGCTTTGCTGTCCCTCATACGCACTGTAGCGGCGTTATCTGCTTCCGTTTCACCTAACTTCCCATTTTCATTTGCCAAAAACAAAAGGTCATTTGTATTTTTGTTGCATCTACCAAAGGCCTCTTGACCCTATGCTGTGTGTCCCTAAGCATTTGGCCTTTCATGTTTTGAGATGCAACCATGTCAGCCAATAAGCTTTTTAACATTGCTACTGCTCCGCTCCATGCCTGGCCATTCATCCCCCCCACGGACATTGAGCATGCCTGCTTTCAAGTGACTGTTGTCATGACTACAACTACATAATGAAGCCGGCTTTCCCATATTTTCTGCCGTTTTGAACTATTCGAAGTCCCTCGCTCACATGTCCTCTCACCCACCAGGGGGCCGCGTGAAGACCTGGAAAAGGCGCTGGTTCATTCTCACCGACAACTGCCTCTACTACTTCGAATACACCACAGTGAGTAGGGCCAACGCTGGACTTGATGGCAAGGCACCAGTGTCCAGGAAACGGGGCCTGCGCCGTGCTCACTGCGTGCTCACTGTATTCTCACCGTTATTGATGACTTGTGTTTCCTCTGTCGGCATCCTAGGATAAGGAGCCCAGAGGGATCATTCCCCTGGAGAACCTCAGCATCAGAGAGGTGGAGGACTCAAAGAAACCGGTAAGCTTTTAAAAATACAGCGTCTTAACCTGTCAATAAAGTAAAGGCAGATCCTTGTATTTAATTTGTGGCCAATCTTTTATGAACCCTCCATTTCTATTTCCAGAACTGTTTTGAGCTCTACATCCCGGACCAGAAGGACCAGGTGATCAAGGCCTGCAAGACGGAGGCCGATGGCCGGGTCGTCGAGGGCAACCACACCTTCTACCGCATCTCGGCCCCCACGGCCGAGGAGAAGGACGAGTGGATCACCAGCATCAAGTGAGCCCCTCCCCACCCCCCCTCACTTCCCAATTCCTTCTCCAAAGCCATCCCTGCCTGTCCTTATACTACTCTTTACGATACTTTAGGGCTCAAAACTCTTCTGTTTTCCTTGGCTTTTTCCTACGATGTACGTCTGTCTGGTCGACCATTCAGCACACTGAATGGTCGTCTCATCATTCTGGCCGTGTCTCCATCTCCCTATAGAGCGGCCATCAGCAAGGATCCCTTTTACGAGATGCTAGCGGCCCGGAAAAAGAAGGTGTCTTCCCTCAAGGGGCTGTAGCTTCTGCGTGGGAGCAACCACTGCTCTGTCCATCCGTTCCATGCCGTGGACAGTGCACTATGAGGACCTCCATGCCCACAGGGCCATTTTGGACGAGGGACACTGTTGTGTGTTGTTCATAACAGCCGTATACCTAAGCAGGGGTTAACTGTTGGACCTAGAGACCGAGGGGAACGGCCTTTCTGGTGCCATCATCTCCTCCTTCTCTTTCTTTCTCTTTCTTCTAAAACACATACACATACACAAGTAATTGTTACTTTTTCTGTCGAGACACAGAATGATCTACAATCAAAGCACTTCTGGCAGATGTACACCTCCCTCTGCTCCTCTAACATACAAATTAGAGGACGGAGTATTTAGATATTTCGCTATTTAAGTGATACTGCAGTTGAGCTCAACAGGAATTCCCCCAATCTATTTCATGGTGTCACAAAATGGCAGTTTTCATTTCTTTGATGGTACATTTTTTTATACCTTTCTTTCTAAGCCTTTCCTTATATTCAAATACAATTTATTTGAAAGCAAGGGCGACAAAATGCTGGACATTTAGGTTATCCTACTATATTTCATATCCTCTTTGAGCTACATTTAAAAATATCATACTTTGTAAATAACGTGTTTACATTATTTAAATAATAAGAATGTCCTCATTTACTTTTTCCCAATTTCAACATAAGAATATTTTGTTTGTAGTGGTAAGTTCTGCACTGTTTATACAAATGAAGGAACTGGTTAGATAGTAAAATATTTATTTACCATTTATTGTAAGTTATTGTTTTACGTTTTTTTTCAATAAAGTGATTTAAGATTGGACCTTTGTTTGATATACTTGTGTCGTTTGTTGTTGGGGCTGTTCTACAGTATCATGATCCCACAGACAGGCCATTCCTTAAACTGCTAAACTTTAGTCTCGAGTAGTTTATTGACTGGACGACGGCGTTTTATGGACACGCATGATTTATTTTTATATTTCATGCTATTTCACCTTTATTCTCGGAATTTCGAGATTTAAATCGACATTAATCTCGTCATGGTTAAAAACAATAATCATGCGTGTCCCTAATACGCCGTCGTACTTCTCTGCTGCCATCCTCTGGCAACAATTAAATATTTATTTTAATTCGACATTTATGATTGATCGTCCTGTTCCTCCAAATCTCGCGAATGCGGTTCGCGCGAGATAATGCTGCGGGAACTGAAAGATAATGCAAAGCGAAACTAAAGTCGTACGGACAGTGGCGTACTTGCCTCTTTATTTTAATATACTTATAGGCTAAACATTTTAAGTCGTTGAAAATGAAATGGAAGACGTATGGATTTGTCCTCCTCTCGGACATTATGTTCTGGCTGATACTCTTTGCCGAACTGGTGTTGCTTCAGTTCCCAAGTTGTGGTGGATTGCCTGGTTTGTGGACTTTTGGACTATTAAAACTGCTCCTAATCAACACATGGACCGTTTATATTGACGATAAACCCACACCTGTTGTGTTCAGGTTTGTGACTCTCTTGTGCCTTTTGCTTCCTGTTTTTGAAAGTGGACGAACTCTAGTTGGGTTTTCTACTTTCAACGGCAGTCCAGTCCCTACGCTTGGTATGATCGCATTGGCCCAAATATCCTCCATCATAGCATGTGCGTTATGGGAGATGGATTTGACCCATGGGCAGATGAAGAAAGCAGGAGGTCCACACCTCGGCTCCACGGCGGTGCTGAAGAGGGTGCTGAAATACTTCATGCCAGACCGCCTCTACCTTATGTTTGCCTTCTTTTTCCTAATCCTGGGCGTGGCTTGTAAGTTTAACAATAGGCCTATTGAATTAACAATATTATACAATATAATGTTAATATTATATGTAAGTTAGAAAATATTATATTTAATTAAGCCAATTCTGAGATTATTTTAGATTCTACTTTTAGAAAATAAAAGCAGTGATGGACGGCTCGGACTTTTGACAAATGACACGATTATTGTAGCCCACTTTGATAAGAATCCTTAATCTGTGTGTCTATTACCCGATAGGTGATGCATACATCCCACTGTATCTGGGAAGAGTCATTGATATGCTGCGAGGTCAGCTCTATCAAACACACTTTCTGAAGAACCTTGGATGGCTGGCCCTTTTTTCTCTTGGAAGGTATGCTCGTTAGTCGTTTCCCTTGTGCAGATTTACCCTTCCTTAAATAATACATAGACCATAGCTACTTAATTGTTGAACCAGTATTTCTGCATTTGTCAGTACCTGTCTTTCTCATGCTCTTTCGCTCTAGCCCTCTGTTCTCTGCGCTGAGAGGAAGCACGTTCATGTGGATCCTGGCCAGGCTGAACCAGAGAGTCAAGAGTCTGCTGTACAGCAATCTACTGCAGCAGGAGATACAGTTCTTTGAGGACAACAAGCCTGGTGAGACATACACTAATAATACCTGTTGTGTGTGTGTGTGTGTGTGTAGTTCTGGGGTTTGATTATTTTTTGGTGTACTTACACCTGGCTTTCATAGTGAATTTCATTTAATCGGCACATTCCTTAGTTAGCACTGAATCATTGTGCATCACCATCACTGACTCTCTCCGTCTCCCTCTGTCTCCCTCCCCCCACTCTCTCCCTCTCCCTCTCTCTTCTTCTCTCCCCCCCCCCCCCCCCCCCACTCATCCCTCTCTCAGGAAGCCTGGCCTCCCGTCTGCATTCGGACGTGGACAGGATGGGCCGCACCGTGGCACTGAACTGTAACCTGTTGGTACGCAGCACCATCCAGAGCGTCCTCATGCTGCAGCTCATGGTCAGGCTGTCCTGGCAGCTCACCCTGCTCACCGTGGTGGAGATGTGTCTCCTGAGCCTCATACAGAGCCGCTACAGCGCATACAGCAAGGTAGGAAGCTGCAGATATGACTGTTGGAACAATCAGAACATTCAGAGCTTTTGTGCATGCGGGTGTGATGTAAATATATGAATAGAGCAAAAAGTGACATTGAGCACATTTGTGAGAATGTTTGAAAGCTTGGGAAAATCCTATTTCATGAAGTGACACTTGATGATGGACAAAGCAGGTCTGCACTAAATATCCCAGGCTGTGTTCCGGGATTTGTTTCATAAGAAGAGAAAGTTTTTGTAATAACCTGACGACCAATATTATAATTATAATATATATATACGATATGTATTTCTGAGGAGCATACGCTGAATTCAGATAGAGGTCATTAAGGAGCAGGCAGGCAGGCCTACAGGTATACTGGGGATAGAACCCTAGAACCTCTGGAGGTCGATGTACCTACGGTCTCATTGTTCCTCATGCATGGCGGCTCCCACAGGAAATGAAGGAGGAGCTGCAGGACTGCCAGGCGGAGAACAAGCGGCTGGCCACCCAGACCCTGGGCAGCATCAGGGTGGTCCGCAGCTGCGGGGCAGAGACCTATGAGGCGGGGGTGTACGGCCGGGCACTGGACCAGATGAGAGACCTCCAGACACGCAAGGGCATATACAGCGCCACTTTTCTCCTGCTGCGCAGGGTGAGGAGGGCGGCTGGGAGAAGGGGAGGGAAGAGAGGGTTTAGGTTTTCAATTCAAAACACCCTTCTTAGTGCGTCTGAGGGTCATAATGGGAAGGAGTATCTGTCTTATGAAACCTAGTTTTGTGTTTTATTTTAAGGGTTGCATTGTTGAAATAATTTGGAGGGTTGCATCGTTAAATAAATAATATTTATAATATTTAATAGAAAAGCAGTTATTAAAATGAAAGTATTTGGGAAAAAAAATGATAAACACAGAGAGAAACACGATTTTTATGATTATTACTTGACTTACTACCAGAAAGAGCAATGCGAAGATTCCTCAGCACACGAGGTGGTTCATGTTAATGAACTCTAAATCCATCCCTTGTCACCTCTCCTCCTGTAGCTGGTGAACGTGGGGATCAAGGTGCTCATCCTGGTCCAGGGCCGCTCCCTGATCTCCTCTGGTCAGATCACCGCGGGCGACCTGCTGGCCTTCTTCCTGTACCAGAGGCCTCTCTCAACAAGCATACGGGTGAGGATCACCCTCAGCCCTACTAATGGTCACAGTCTCATGACCGGCCATGAGGATTTTGATTTTGGTCTCAGTTTGATCCGTCTTGGGACAAAAACACTTAAAGGGGTAGTTCAGGATTTTTGACATCTGGTCTCATTTCCAAGTGAGCCAGTGTGTTATTTATCATTGGAGACTTTTCATTCATCGTTCATTCGTTCATTCGTCCTTTTAGTTGCAGAAATCGCTGGTGCTAGGCTAACGCAAGTCGAGGGGAACTGCTAGCCTGCCAATAAAAACAGTTTTACCCACTCCAAAGTACACCTGATGCAAACCAATTATAATGCCAGACTATCGATGTAAATGTCTGTGTTGATAGAATAATATTAGAAATAAAACTATCCTTGTATCGCAATGATCACATTACATTTTGGGGGACTACTTTCTCAGCAGTGGCGGAATTTCACTTTGCTCCGGTGTAGCAACCAATTCACTACAGCAGAAGGTAAACAGAGAAGCGCACTCCAGGTAGTATCAGTCCGCCGCTGCCGTAGCTTGCTTCCAACTACAGGGATTATAAACTAAATGCAATGCAATGCAAGGGTAAGTTTATTTCTAACACTATTCTATCAACACAGACATTTACATCAATAGTCGGGCATTAGAATTGGTTTTCCTCGGGAGTGGGTAAAACTTTTTTTATTGGCAGGCTAGCAGTTCCCCTCGACTTGCGCTAGCCTAGCACCAGCGATTTCTGTAACTACAAGGACTGAATGAAAAGTGTTGAACGGTCTCCAATGATAAATAACACACTGGCTCCCTTGGAAATGAGACCCGATGTCCAAAATCCTGAACTACCCCTTTAATCCCAACTCACATGGAAGTCGTTCTAAAAGGTTGTTGTTCATCCAGGAGTTCCTATACGCCACGGGAGAGATGGAGAGCACGGCCGGAGTCATCGCTAAAGTGTTGGGATATTTGGACCGAACGCCCAACGCCAAACCGGCAGGACAGCTGGCCCCCGAGCCACTGGGGGGCGGAATCATCTTCCAGAACGTGACTTTTGCCTACCCGAGCACCCCTGATAAACCCGTACTCAAGGTGAGCATCTGTTTGGGGACAGGACTGCTAGTTTTCAGACTAATCTGACCCGGATCAAAAGAGCTGCAAACTATTAAGTCAACAGAAAGGTGACACACCTTGTATAATTTCGGACCACGGTTGCTATCACCAGTGTAGTTGCATATTTGTGTAGCGGAGGTAGCTCTGCTAGGCAACTTGGATTCCATGGATCCAATTGTTCCTGGAGGGAGGGAACCAATCACAGAACGGGGGACAGCAAGACGATGACGACATCTATGTGACACATAGACACATGTCGTTTGTTTATATCTATGGATCCAACATGGCAGCAGACGAGAAGTAATCTTTTGATGCAGCCTTAGATAGTGTTCTAAGTAGTTTAGAACGCAAGTTTATTTAGAATTTTATTTTTATTGGCTATGAGGCTACGTACAGACGCATTTGATAGACAATCGTAGCTCCAAATAAACCGCTCTGGGCATTCGTAAACCACGCCTCAAATATGAGAAAATGAATGTGTGGTTCCCAGACTAAATCTTCTTGAGATTTGGTCCGGTGTTAGCCAGGCTATAGTGGAGGGAGGATGGTAAAGTGGCTAGGCTGTCTCCCAGTAAAAGTACTAGGTTCGCTCCCCAGTGGTTGCAGCATATGGGCATTCTCCAGTGAGATTCCTAACCCCTGCCTGCTTCTTTTATGACAAGTATCTGAATACTTAAGTATCCCAACGATGGCTGCTTTGAATTGCTTTAGACTATCCCTTAAATATAATATTGGCTTTTACAGTACACACACTCTCTCTTTGCACAAGTCTCTCTCTCTGGAAGTACGCCCGGGGAAGATGACCGCCCTCGTGGGTCCCTCTGGTGGAGGGAAGACTTCCTGCGTCAGCCTCCTGAAGAGGCTGTACGAACCTCAGGATGGACAGATCCTGCTGGACGGACAGCCGCTGCACAGCTACCAGCACAAATACCTCCACCAGAAGGTAGTCCCTGGGTTCAGGCCCTGAGAGACTTCAAACTAACTCAAGCATTTCAACTCAAGCTTTTCTGATAAAAATTGTACATTGTACAAATACTTACCGCAAAGGACTTCTTAGTAATAGCCCTTTACTGTCACCGAGAACTTTTCAGGAAACAAATTATTTTGCAAATATATAAGTAACTATAATACATAACGGTGAATGACAGCCTTTGAAATAATCTCTTGCTTTTGTAGTTATTATTGTTATCGCTTTTTGTGCACAAAGGGCTATATCAATAAAGTTTGATTCACTCCCTCCTCTGACGGCAGGTCACCCTGGTCCCCCAGAACCCGGTCCTGTTCTCAGGCTCGGTGGGGTCCAACATCGGGTACGGGGTGGAGAACTGCACCCTGGGAATGTTGGAGGAGGCGGCGAGGAGAGCCAGTGCCGACGGCTTCATCGCGTCGCTGGAACGGAAATACGACACAGGTGGGCCGTCCCTCCACACCTGGGGGGGGTACTCCAGTCAACCAAGCTAAAGGCAAAGCCGGGTGTATTTCGCTTCGCCTCGCTGCTTTCAGTTAGAGTTCCGTTCCATTGACATTATTTAAGGGAATCTTCGCTAAGTAACCATGGCAATTTATCCGACCAAACTAACCGGGTCGGTAGGCTATCTGTCAGGCTTACTTGATTTGTGTTTCAGAGAAGTCCGTCTGTCGGAAACAAGTGTACCATCAGAAGGTTCCGCCAAGCCTAGTCCTAGATTTTGTCATAAATTTACATATATGAAGTACAAACAGCCTATACTTTTTTATACTTTTTTTTTATAAGGGTCTCAGATTAAATGATTAATTAATTAATAATATAAATTAATTAATGAATTAATTCTAATCTATTGTTATCATGGATATTTTCCACGATATTCTACAGCAATCGGGAACAGGCAGTTGGGGAGTTGTCTAGCGCTGGTGCTGTGGTGCGGGCGACCCGAGTTTGCGTCCTGACTATGTCATAGAATTCTTGGCGTTGGCTTATTTTTGTAATTCCCTTCATGTCAGAGAAAGTAGTCCTAACTTTTTATATAATAACTTTTTATATAATAAATATGTCTTACAATTTCCCTAGAACCCAAATATAACTTGCAAAAACCCCTGTTAATATTAATGTTACTGATATTGAAGTCTTTTTCACAATGACAAAGACACTGCTGCATGGGAAAATATTTAGTCAATTTAGAATATTTTTTTCTGGCTGCATTTACTAGGCCTATCTCTTCAAAGAAATGGAAAATAAATGGCATAAAAAGTTATTTGATTTCTCCAGTAATCCTTACTAAATTACTAATTGTGTGGGGATTGAACCCTGGACGACCGGGTGCAAGTCTGACACATTGCCTCGAGACTATCTCCTTGATTACAAAATCATGGTCAGTATTAAATTAAAATATGTTACGCTTAATACTACTTGTGCATTCAACAGATCGGCGATTATTTTTATTAATGGTTACGGTGTTCCCTTTTTGAGTTATTATATACTTGTACTCCCACTCTGTCCTTTTCAGACTTTGATCCATGATTCGACATTCACGGTTCTGGGCTGGTTACATATCTCGTGGGCTTAATCCACGATAACGTGAGCCTGGTTTGAACTAACCTGAGCAATGTGCAGCTGAATTGCGTTGATGGAACGGCTTTAGCCTCAAGTGGAAGTTAGCGTTAGTTTTAAATGGGCTTACTCAACTAAGAGCCGCCTTTGTTAGCTTTTCGTCCTTTATTTGTATTTTCGTACCTCTGTACACACAGCAATAGGTATTCCTTGTCAAATTGTCAATTGTTAACGTATAATTTGAAGACAAAATATACAGTATATATTCAATGATAACAACAATAATTTTATAATATTACTTTTCAAGACATTCAAAGAAATCATTTAATGCGTTCATTTTGTGTGTGCAGTGGGGGGATATGAATCCTCTTCTAAATAAATAAACAAACAAACAAAAACTCATAAAGCTCACTAAAGGAACGTAGTGTAATTTGCATAAATAAGACCCAAAATGAATCCCGGATATGTGATGTCTCCCTCTCTAGACGTGGGGGAGTGTGGCCTGAAGCTGGGGGCGGGTCAGAGGCAGTGCGTGGCCATCGCCAGAGCGCTGGTCCGGACACCCCGCGTCATCATCCTGGATGAGGCCACCAGCAGCCTGGACGCAGACATGCAGCACAGCGTACGTCTCCCATACTCTGCGTCTTATCTGTAGGCCCCCACGGCCGGGGATCCGTGGACGTGCTTAGGGCCTGTGGGGTGAGTGAGGTGCGCCCCGGGGTGCACCTCACGCTACGGGCCCCACAGGCCCTAAGTGTTTGAAGCCGTCCAGAAAGGCTGCAGTGATTGGCCCAGCACTTAGTGTTCAGCTAACCCTCCAATCCTGGGGGTTGCCGAGATTCGAGATCCCGCTGCGTAGCGGTGTTGCGTCTAAAACGGCGTAATAAACACTGCACCTCAGTTTAAAAATAAACATGATAAAACCCCACGCATAAATCAAACTGGATTGTGGGATGTTTAGGAATGTTGCTGCCTATAAGGTCCTAGGTTCTCAGCCTGCGTGTGAACGTGTGTGTGTGTGTGTGTCTGTTGCTGTGTGTATGTGTGTGTGTGTGTGTGTGTGTGTGCCAGGTGGCGAGGGAGTTGCGGGGGCAGGGTGTGACCCTGCTGGTGGTGGCCCATCAGCTGAGGACCGTGGAGAACGCGGACCACATCGTGTTCATGGAGGGCGGGGCCATCGTGGAGCAGGGCACGCACCTGCAGCTCATGGCCAGGAGAGGGCGCTACCACCGCAGCCATCAGGCCCTGTTCGACTAGAGGCCCAGTGTGCTTCTCCTGCACTCAGAACATCAACCACGCGTTAACCACGATATTTATATGATGTAGAAACTTACTTTAGTCGTAAGACTCGACCAAGAAAAGTTTAAAAACCTTTGGGCCTGAGTTGATGTCCACACTTTTTTTTACTTACGCTACCTTCACCACAGTTATGTTGAAGCTACTCATATGTTGTTGTTGTTGTTGTTGTTTTTCTATCATAAAATGTTTGATTGATTCTATTTCTTTATGATTTTTTTGTGTTTGTCATTTTTGAATTGATAATATATGATGTATTTTTACATTAAAAAACACCTCTTCTTAAAACGTATTGGATGGCATCCGGCTTCTCATCAGGCGCTCACATACATGTAGGTGTGTGGCGTGGGTTCGAGTTTATCGCAGTATAACGTGAAACAATAAAACAGAAGTACTCCCTAATGGTAATGAAGTGTTTGAATGTCAGGCTCCCTCAGCAGTGGTTCCACTGAAGTCTGGAAGAAAAGCTATGATGGGTTTCAAACAAAGAGTTTAGTTTAGTTTATTAGGATCCCCATTAGCCATTACACCAGGCAACAGCTACTCTTTCTGGGGTCCATATTTAATAGAATATATATATACAAGAACAACATACAATAAATCAACAATACATGAAAACAGGATAAAGAAGAAAAGAGAACAGTAACATCACGTAATCTTCACACAATGACCTATAGTGAAGTATAAATAAACTTGTAAATTAATAAAATGGATTTTGAGCTGTTTTTTAAAGTGTATTTTAACCTTAATTTCTATGATTGTGTGAGGTAAAGAGTTCCATATTGACATAGCTCTGTACATACTGTTTTTTTCATTGCATTCGATTTAGGCATGGGCACTGTAAAACGTTCCATTACCACCTGCCTGGTAGAGTAGTTATGTCTACTACTGGTGTGATTAATTAATTTGTGCAAACAATTAGGTTTGTTGCTAATACAAATGCTCCTAAAAAAACAAGGTGAGACTAGCTAGCAGTCTTTGTTCTACCATGAGCCAAGATAGGCATTTATGCATATGTAAAATATTAGACCTATTTCTACACTGAAGGGCAAGGCACGCCACTCTATTTTGGACTAGTTGTAGTTTTATCAAGTCCTTTTTCACTGCACTTGACCACACAGTAGGACAATAGTCAAGATGGGACAGAACCAGTGCCTGGATTACTTGGACCACAGAGGTTGATGTAAAGTTATCATTATTGTATGTTAGCAGATACATTTCATTATTTCTATCTGAGACCTTGTCTAGCATCTCACATAATTTATTCATAAGTACAGAGAGTTGGCATTAGGTGGTCTATAGCAGCATCCTATCACAATAGGTTTTAAATTAGGTAAATGTACTTGTATCCATAAAGGTTCAATACCCTTCATCATAAGGTCCTCCCTTCACTTAACAGGCAGTGTTGTGCAAGTTCACACTTCACATGAACTAGTTCAAAGTTCAGTTCATACAAAAGAAAATGAATAAATTCACGCTCATAGTTCACCAATTCAGTTTTGAACTAGTTCATGTTCAGTTCATTAAGTTTTTTTTAGAAACTGAAGAAAAACTGTTGGAGTGAGTATTCTGTGCTATTCTGTACTACAATATCAGATTGTTGTGGATATTATTTGTACACCTGTTTCATTCATCACAACTAAGGCAGTAACTCGATTTAATAAACATGTCATCTGGACCTAAGCATCAATTCAGAATGTCACAAAATCTGAACTAGTTCAAGTTCAAGTTCTTTAGTTAAAAATATGTTATGTTCAGTTCAAAGTTCATAGAAAAATGAACTTGTTCAATTAACTAGTTCTTTTGAACTACTTAATGCACAACACTGTTAACAGGAATATGATTTTGTATGAAAATCGCCACACCACCTCCAAAATTATTTTCTGTAGATGTTATAGCCTTGTATTGCTATTTCAATGTCGTCAAATGACTGATTTAATGTGATTCTGAAATAGCTAATATATGTAGATTGTTAGCATGCAGTAGACTCCTAACCTCCTGCACTTTATTTCTAAGGCTGCAGATGTTTATGTGAGCAGGCTGGATAAGTTAATACATATTCCCTGATAATCTTCCAATAGTATTTTTTATTAGTTAAATAATATGATGCAGTTCAGCTCCTGTTAAACAGAGGGAGACATACTCTAAGAAGGGCTTCCGTTTAGTTGTGGTTTGGTTATTGAAGTTCCTTGGATCCCGGTAAATAATGAATGAATGCCCTGTTGGTACATAATAAGTGTGTGTTCAATGCGTTCATGACAAAGAGGACTCAGTTTGGGAAGGTTTTATTATTGGATGTGAGCAATTATCACTCCCCAAAGTCAAGGAAACTGCAAAGAAGGTTTATGTGCATAAGAAATCTCTCCACATTTAAAACATGACACATAGACCCTTAATATTTGGTCCATAATTGTTAATTATTTTCTTAATAATTAATCGAATATGTGAGATATAAAAAGGTTAGTGAATATGACAAAACAATGGCACAGAGCATAGCACAAAGATGACCAACTCAAATTTGTCTAAGTAAATATTAACTTAATATGATGATGTAAATTGTCATATGATAAATGAAATAGCCTAGCCTCCAAACCAATAGATCACTTGTGGGAGTCCTCATGTTCAACCTGCTCATAAGTCCCAAAGTACTACATTGATGTTAACAGTTCCAACCTAGAGATAGGCTCTTCATATCAAAACACTGACCTCATGTTCACCTTGACTCTGCATAGCCTTCTCCCTTACCCTCAACTGCCCTGTCTCCTCCCTTAAAACACCCCTCTTACGCACTTATTGTATGTTGTACGTCCTGGCACTTAATGTACGCACTTATTGTATGTTGTACATCGTGGCACTTAAAAGTAGTACTTAACATTGTGTAGCATATTTTCCTAGCTGTCTTTGTTATAGAATGGGAATGGGTTAACCTAGCAATTTTAATAATAATATCTTTACTGTGCCAACAGCGATATATTGTTGTTTCTCCTTCTCCTGACAAATGTACTTATGTAAGTCGCTTTGGATAAAATAGCCTGCTAAATGCCCTAAATGTAAATGTAAATGTCATGTTAAAACCACGCGACCCCAAGCCTAGTCGTCCGGTTCACCTCAAGAGAAAATACTTTTCTGCGGCAGTGTGGCGTAGCCTGATCCACAATAAGTAGCAGGAGTGTGTTAGTTAGAGGTAGAGGCTAGAGGATGGTGGGGAATGCAGAGACCACTATGGAGGCCAGAGTAGGGGTCAGGGGTCACGGGGTGTGATGGGATCAAGCTGGGCTCCCATTGGAGGAACTTGAGGAACTTGACAAGACAAAAATAAATGAAAGGAGATGGATGTTTGGATACAGTTCTGTTTTCTCTGCCGTATGTGCAGTTTATAGTAATTGCTAATGTACTGAAAGAAAAAGGGACTTAAATCAATGCCATGTCACGCAGAATAAAATGGAACTTGTTGTAAAAGCTGTCTCACCAGTAATAAGTAATGTTTATCTCGTTAGGATCTGGAGAGGGCAATGCACATGGTATAAACATAGGGTTTTTTTAAAATATATTTTAACTTTTAGTTTTATTGAATCTCGTAAGAATTCGGTGTGGCACACATGTATCGCATACTTTTGCATTAACCTCACTCTCATAGGAATCACGTTGTTTCGAACACCTCACAACTGAAGAAACTCTTTGACTGATCGCCGCTTATTTATAAAACATGTTTTTATTGAAAAAGCAAGTATTTTTAGTTTGTTTCGGGTGTGTGAGTGTACGTTCATGTGTGTGCGAGCATGAACATGCGTGGGCGCATGTGAGTGTGTGTGTGTGTGTGTGTGTGTGTGTGTGTCTGTGAGAGTGTGTGTTTGTGTGTGTGTCTGTGAGAGTGTGTGTTTGTGTGTGTGTGTGTGTGTGTGTGTGTGTGTGTCTGTGTGAGAGTGTATGTTTGTGTTTGTGTGTGTGTGTGTGTGTGTGTGTGCGCGCATGTGTGTGTGTGTGTGTGTGTGTGTGGGTCTTGCAGCACATGTAGCGTAGCGTTCTTTCGAGCGTCGCGGGACACCTGACCCCCCCCTCAACGTAGCCTGCAGAAGGACACAAGAAAGAGAGGCTGAGTCAAGCGAGTGTTTCCCCTGGCCAGAGACTCTGGCCGGACACACCACTAGCTGGACCGCAGACCTGGAAGGGAAACGCTTCAGACGGGGACCGAGAACAGAGAGTTCTCTGGAAATTTGGAAGAAACATCAAGAGGTTATGTCCAAACCTTCCATTCCTTGTGATTCCAGCTATAAGCCGCTCCAAAACACCAGCCTCCCAGTAAAAACAGCTGGGATTTTAAATGGGACTGACCTCTACAACCAATGCTATGTTATGAACAATATTATGTTTGAAGCCATGTTATGCCATGTTCAGTGTGGATCACCTCCCTAAATGTCAGAACACATTTTGTTATTCCTGTCATTACTTTGGTCTCCAATATGGTGAGTGACTGTGGAGTGAGCGGAGTGACTGTGGAGTGAGCGAAGTGACTGCAGAGAGACTGTGGAGTGACTGGTGTGACTGCGGAGTGACTGTGAGTGAGTGGAGAGAGTGTAGTGACTGGGGAGTGAGTGGAGTGACTGCGGGGTGACTGTGGAGTGACTGTGGAGTGACTGGGGAGTGAGTGGAGTGACTGCGGGGTGACTGTGGAGTGACTGTGGAGTGAGTGTAGTGACTGGGGAGTGAGTGGAGTGACTGTGGAGTGACTGTGGAGTGAGTGTAGTGACTGGGGAGTGAGTGGAGTGACTGTGTCACCTGTTCAATGGGGGCTCTGTGTCCTTCTTGGCCTTCTTGGTCTTGACTTTGCAGCTGCTGAAGGCGCTGCTGTCTCTGACCTGCTTGCCTTTCTGCAGCGCGGGTGAAGCACACAGTGCGTCTGGGCGGATGCGACTGGAATCCATCCACCTGTCCACAGCAGGGAGGAGAAGACCATGAACCGGTTGGTGACTAGCGCTATCAAGGTCACATGTGATTAACAGGAAAACAAAAGAATAAAAGGGGATTGGATTTTACAAATGATGGTAATGGTCAAATGAACAGATGTTTTGAATTCAGATTTGTTGTTCTTTTATTTGATTTTGGTATTATATTTATATATTTATGAAGCAATGTTCAGCAAATTGTAGGTGCATGTCATTGATGAGCAGGGAGCGATGAAGCATCTTGCTCAAGTATGAATAGGCTATGAACACTGGATTCAAACAACCAAACCACTGTGCTACCCCCTACAACTATAATACATTCATGGTACGTGTGTAGTCTGTGTATGATACATGTATAGTCTATGTACGGGAACGTGTATAGCCTATGCATGGTATGGTGTACGGTGTGTGTGTGTATGGCCTATTTACGGTACGTGTCTAGTGCATGGTATGTGTACGGTGTGTGTATGGCCCATGTATGGTACGTGTCTAGTGTGTATGGTACATGTAGTGTGTCTAGTGTATGGTATGTGTACGGTGTGTGTATGGCCCATGTACGGTACGTGTTTGCCGTGTTCCCGGTACCGTCGGAGCGGGGCCAGGGTGCAGGAGCAGGTCCAGGGGTTCTGAGCCAGGGTGAGGTTGGTGAGGGTGCTGAACTCCAGGCTCCTGGGCAAGGACCTCAGCTTGTTTCCCTCCAGGTGCAGAGACTTGACCGCCGTCACGCCAGTGAACGCACCGTCTGAGAACTGAGGACACCAAACAGAAACGTATTGGACCTGAGTATGTGCATCTTCACTTTCATGCGTCAGGGATGTAAACCCTATCGCTTGTAGTTCATCATTTATCTGTGTAGCTGTGAAAAATGGGCAACAGGTTCACGGTCACATTCTGCCACATTCGCAGACAACGTCGGATATACATCCAAGCAAACCAAAGCTCTTGAATTTCCACCTAATGTGAAGCCTGTGTGTGTACCAAGGCCCAGAACTAGGAGAGGAGTAGGAGAGCTATACACAGAAGTATGCAGCATGGAGAGCTACTTAAGCTCGGGCCATTTGGCTTCAGAGACCATCACCTCCTAAACATCCTCCATCCTGTCAGCTTTGATGTTCCTAAAGAGGCAGGGGAAGGTGTGCTCTGACCGGGCCTTTGATTTATCGTCGTCTTCAAGTCTCCCAGCAGTAGAGCGGCTGTCAACGTGTGCTTTGGAAATTTCCACTTCAGTGGCTGGAGACAATACGAGGAGAGGTGGAGACAGGGTAAGCCGAAGGAGAACATTAGAGGAGAGGTGGAGGCTGGAGGAGAACATTAGAGGAGAGGTGGAGGCTGGGTAAGCTGATGGAGAGCATTGGAGGAGAGGTGGAGGCTGGAGGAGGAAATTGGGGAGAGGTGGAGCCTGGGTATTAAAGTAGTGGAAGATGGATGACTTCCAACATAGGCAGGTTGTTTTTCTCTTTCTCCTGCACTCTCTCTCTCTCTCTCCCTCTCTCTCCTCCCTCTCTGGTCCACTCCTCTGCCAGGAAAGGCTTGCAAAGGGCCCAATTGTCCATTCACAGAGGGCAATGCCGGGCTAAAAATACTGGCTTCATCGTGGGACGTGGAACACCCCCCCCCCCCCCCCCCCTCCCTCTGCACTCTATTTACCTGTCTGCTAACCTCTGCTGACCTGTTTACAAGTCCCTCCGAGGCGATAGGAGAGCACACACAGAGCTGAAAATAACACCTTGTGCAATAAATAGCCTGGGACATGCTTGGCCAGAGTCCAGCAAATAAAAACAACCTAGTAATACCCACATTTGGCCTGGAAAGTGGCTTAATCCATCTGGCTGTATTTGCTCCACACCACCAGCCCCCCACTGACCAACCGCACCCACATCCCCTACTGTTACCACCTGGTTCTCACACAGTCACCAAGCTCCCAGAGAGTTTGTTATTTCACATTTTCCACCCCCGTCTCGGATGTCTCAATAGTGTGGCAAAAGGTTCGTGCAAGTATCGGATCAACCTCAAATATGCTCTGAAATGAGACATGAATGGCACGGCGACCGAGACACAGAGCGTTTACTGTACGCTGTTCACTGTAGAAATGTTGGTGCTGAATAAACAGCCGGAGAGTTCGCTGTTTGCTGTGCAATCACAGCCCGCTCACATCTGTATCATATCTGAGAATCATCTCTGGAGGTATGGAATGCCTGCCCGGTACTCTTTCTTTAAGAGAGCTCTTTATTTTGACCTTTACCGAATCAAATCTGATCTGCGAGAAATACAGAGACTTGTGAACGCGAGAGCTGTAACAACTTTAAGATTGTGGAATGTCCTGAGACACACATTGATTAAAATGACCAGTCGGACGCCACTGATGGATACCCATCAATGGGCAAATACATACGCATACTGTTCTGTCGTTAATGCTGGAACGATGCTCACAATTATGTATTTAGCCTTCTGGCATGGTTCCATCATTCTACCATTACATATACCATGCTTATGCAACGTGCCCTGGGGTTAACTGCACGGGCTGCTAACAGCACACCGTAGCCTGGGAGAGGCTAAAGGTTGTGGTCACATGTGGCACATTTGCATATTTAGTAAATATGTCTGTGGGAAAGGAAAAGGAGATGTTTGCCCAAGTCACACAAATGGTCGCTCTCAAATGAGATACCGATTTTTGGATAATTAAATGATTTTCTGTGCTTTACTGATCACTTCAAATTTTACACCAGTGACAATTTCTTCCCTTCCGAATATTTGAAATACATAAAACATATATTTTCTGTTGCGACTGATTTCCACACATTGTGTTTTTTGTACACCATGACAATACATTTATTAAAAGGGTCTGTACCTCACAATATGTCAAGGTTGGTCCCTGGTGCAAATCCCTATCCTAACACAATATCTCTGATATAACGTGTCCTGGTCTCCATCTCGTCTCAACAGCCTACCTTCAGCAGACCCATGTTATCCAGGTGGAGCCTCTCCATGTAGCGTCCGAAGCTCTGGAAGGCGAGGTCCGGGATGTTCCTCATGGGGTTCCTGCCCAGCGTGAGCTCCTCCACCACCCTCAGCTTGCTCATGGCGGCGGTGGGGTAGGAGGTCAGCCTGTTCCGGTCCAGGTGCAGTATGGCCAGGTTCTCCACGTCGTCCAGAGAGCCCGGCTGCAGGGCGCTCAGCTGGTTGCCGCTCATGTGCAGCCACCGCAGGTCCTTGGCTCCCGTGAAGGTCCCCGGCCGGATCTCCTGGAGCCGGTTGTCGTTGAGCTGCAGGATGAACAGGTTGATCATGGGCGCGAACACCCCCTTGGGCAGGTCCCCGATGCGGTTGCCGTCCAGGTAGAGGTAGGTGAGCTCCGCCAGGTCTTCGAAGGCGCCAGGCTTGATGCTGGCGATGTCGTTGTTGGAGAGGTAGAGGTAGACAAGCTTCTTGAGCCCCTTGAAGGCCTGGCCGGCCACCTCGCGGATCTGACAGTGCTGCAGGTGCAGCGACACCAGGCCCTTGCTCTCGCTGAAGGAGCCCGTGGGCAGGCTGCCCAGGGGGTTCCTCTGCATGTTGAGCAGCTTGGTGGCCTCCGACACCCGGGGGATCTTCTTCAGGCCCACGTTGTCGCAGATGACGTGCTGGAGGTCCCCGTGGCAGTGGCACTGACTGGGGCATGTCGCCGGGGCTGCCTGGCCCGTGGGCGCCAGCACCAGGAGACAGCTCCCCAGTAGCAGTAGGGAGGACACCGAACACATGCCTCTTACCTGGCGATCGCAGAAACGCCACCAGGCTGCAATGTCGTCCGTTGCCCTTTACCTTTCGGAGCGGACGGGCGGTCTGAGCTCAGACGACAACCTGCTGTGAAAAGACTCTGTTTTAAAAGGAAAAGCCGAGGCCGGTGTAGAGGGAGAGGGTGTGAGAGAGAGAGAGAAGGGTAGAGGCAAAAGGTGAACTGGTGGGTATGTGAGAAAGTGGAGGGAAGGGTGTGTGACTTTGAGAGAAGCAGAGCGGCGCAGCGAGACGTTTGGAGACGAGGGCGGCAAGTCGACAGAACACAGCACTATTTATAACATTTATTCGAAGGGAGGCAAAGAAACCTGAGGAGGACTCTTACAGGGTTTTGACATCGAAAATAAAAGGAAGTTAGGGGTCTTATCAGGATTCAAATCTGTAATAAACAGGTGGGGGTGATGTTTTCTATGACTTGTTACCTGACATAAAACATACCTTATTAAATATAATAAACATAATTGATAATCATAGGTATAAATAATACTGTAGAATGCAATATAATACATATATATTAACAATGTACAGAACCATATGAATAGTGACATTATCCTGGCATATGTTATACATGCATTAGTATTATACAAATCAGAGGTGTGTGCCCCCTTGTCTGTCAAGGAGATTAGGTCTGGTACATGTAGATGCTGGGTCGGGCATCGCTATTGTTTGCCAGTCTGGTGTCAGGAAACAGAGACACTCCTGTGTTTTATAACCTTTAATATCTTCCAGATGTTTGGCAAGGTGTTTCAAGTCATAACAATTGGAAAGGTTCTCTCTTTCTCCTTTTTCTTCCCCGTCTCGCAGAGAAGTGAAGGTTCTTAGATGCCAATGTTTAATTCTATGCTTATTTTTTTCGGCTCTTTATGTAAGGAGTGGAGCTCTTACATAAAGGGTCTCTGTGGTGCACCCTGGGACGCGTCGAGGCGATTGGGGCTATTGAGTTTCCAGTAGTTCAGGATGGAAAAAGGTAGGAGCCACAGAGTTATGTTCAAGGTTATGCTCAAGGTGTGTCGCTGCAAGGAATGCTGGGTTATACAGCCTAGCCCCTCCAGAACCAAACGCCGAGGGGCTTTAGGTGGATAGATGGAGGAGGTGATGAGGACATGCTTCTGCGCCCTCTCTCGCTTCTACCCCTTGGCTCTGGCCCCCGACTGCCATGGCCACCCAGATGGATGGATTTCTTGAGGGGCCCGTCTCTCCACCCAGGAAAACTGGAATCTAGAGTTTGCTCAAGAAATGTAGCATTTAATTGGGAATGTCACATCTTCGATAAAGAAAAGTCCAGGTAGACATTCACAGCGTCTGCTTCCCTTCTGCATCTCCTTCTCCGTCCCGCAGGAAAAAGTAAAACAGACGGGCCTTAAACAGAACAGTGCATGCATCAGTATGTGCTCTACACCTGCATATTGTGCCTTGTGTGGAGCAGCACCATAACCCACTGAAACGTACACAGCATTTATCGTATGTATGGTTGTAATTCAATCAATGGGTATTACATTTTGTGACACACGTTTTGATATTTCTTGTTTATGTTAATATCTGCATTTACTTTCTTAAAGCTAAGGTGGGCAATTTAGAGTAAACTAGATCCCTAGTCCTTCCTTCAAGCCTACCTCCAAAGCCACTCAACATTTGACAGTAATAGTTCTGCCTAGACTCGTGGAAGACACCTGTCAGGCGTTATGAGTGCATAGGCATGTGAGTGCAGGTAGCCGGGTAGATAGGTAGATGGACAGGTAGTTCAGCCAATCATTTCATTTGGGCTGAATAATATGATTACAGGCCTGCGACAGCCAAAGATACTGGAACTTTTTAATATTATTATTATTTAGGAATTTGTTGCATATGAATCATTTTGAGAGGTGGTGGATGTGTGTCATATGGCCCTTATTCTAACTGTGTATTTTAGTGTGTATAATGTGTAAAAATATCAACTAATAGTTACATACTTTGACCAATTAGGTCAATGTACTCATCATATATTTATTTCAGTTGGATTTAAATCAGAGGACATGGAGAATGGTCTCGCTATTGGAAAGAAAATGTTGCACCTGTTTGAATTCACAGAATCTACACTTTTTCCTCTCAACTCATTAAGATTCAGAAGATCAAACTAAGTGAGTAGCTGCAGAGATTGCTCAGAATTTGAGGAAACAAAATGGAAATGATTTCTACTTGGAATGTAAGAAGTTAACCCGTATTTTCCCTCTTCTTCCTGTTCTGTCACCAGGTCTAGACGGAGAGAGATTCCAGGAGACGCCCAAGACATTGTATCGGGACTTCAGTCATCAGTACAGCAAATGTTTGAACCATCACACAAAACAATGGTTACAACAATAAATAGAGAAATTCTGAAGAATCCAGGGTCGATTGTGATGAGACACAGGTGTTGCAAACCAAACTATTATAAAGGCACAAATTCACTTTCATATAACATTATCAGGGTTGTACACATGGTTACCCGTTGTGTAGCACAAACATACTTCAGTACTGTAAAGTATTTACTCTTACCTCATTATTGTAAGGCTTATGATATAATCATATAACTCCATACCTCATTAGCTGGGAAGTCTGCCTCAAATGTTGTTTTCTATGAAACATACCAGCCTCACATCTACCAAATTCCAAATATTATGTTATCAATACAAGTAAAACTAAAAAAATTCACCCCTTGCATAAGGCTTTATTTTCACTGGAATAATGTCTCATTTTTTCATCAATGTGAGAGGCAGATATACTTTTTTTGCCTTTAAATTCCATTCAGACCGACACACACACACACACAGACCAGGGTACATGCAACGTCTACATACCTGGCGCTGGGCAGCAGGATCGCATGTCGTCTAGACCTGGAGTTTAAGACCAGGAATAGCTCTTAGGGGCCTGGATCAAAATAAACAAGGGCTCCTGGCTCACTGCTCCGGCCTCCACACTTTGGATTCCTTGGGTTTCTATTTTGGATTGAGATGTGATTCCAACATTTTTCTCATACAGCACTAAATAATTGTTCCCGTCAGTTTTGAATGTCTTGCACTTGAGAAACCACTGAAATATTAAATAATCAAAGGGAGAGGAATGCTCCCAGTTAGCAAACCAGTTGCCAGTTACACCAAAATAATTTTCCATTGTTCAGGATATTTGTGTCGTTTAGTTATTTATCTTAGACTAGGTGTGAACTGTAGATCATTTAGTACATTTATTTGGATGTGCTTTTATATAAATCTATAAAGCAGACTGATTGTTGCCAATAACAGAAATTCCTGTGGTAGATTCCTTGCTGAGAAAGGCCTCAGTGTCGCCCTCGTGTGGTTATTTAAAACACCAAACATTCTTTGTATACCTGCTCCAGTCATACACTATTACACTATTATCACGACCGGAAGTAATAATTTCATCACTATTAATTTGAAGATGCCTATTAAAGGCTTGATACGACAGAATATGATACACTGCGTTTCTGTATCCCATTTTTGAAGTGTATACTATCTACATCCTTTGAGAATACACATAAATGTGACTGAATAATGTCTGGCCCCAGAAGGATATGTGGTACCGACGTACCATGCCCTTTGTAAACTCTTACTTAAAAAAAGCGACAAGAGAATTTGCAGTGCATTTTGGAGGGGTGTTTATTTGCTAAATCTGAAATGAAGCAACGCTCAAGCTAAATCTTGAACAAGTTAAGTACTTTTTTGAGCCGGAAAAGTTGACAAACAGCTCCCATAGAAGGATTCCCCTTCATTCAGACTTTCACAAGTTAAACAAAAACATGGTCTTTTTGGAACCACTTTACAGCCTGACTCCTTCATACAAACGTTGTTAAGCTAGAATACTGTTTTGAGATCCAAATGGTGTTAAGGAGAGTACTACTTTCATAGGCCTCCTATGAAATATTAACACTCTTTCCATCCGGTGATATTCCCAGCAGTTTTTTGTGTCCAATGTACATTTAATAATGTTTTATCAAATCCTTAAATTCATTGAAATTGTTGTTTTATTACTGAAATGACTGAAATAATTCAATTCTTACATAATGAGGGGAAAAACAAGAAGAATAAAAAAGAAATTAAATAAACTTTTAATTATTAATTAAATTAATTAAAAATTAATTTGTTTTACAGCAATATTCTCTTGCATGACTGGACTGTTAAGAGACTCAATCCCATGCATGCAAAGCTTGAATCTCTAATACATTGTTTGCTCCCTTTACAAAATGATGGAGTGAACATTGGCCTCAAGTGGATATATATTTACGTACAATTCATGGGCAACATTGATCTCACTTCGGTATGGTCATCATCCATCCACCACCCAGTTTGTCCATTTTGAAAAGCATTTGATTCGATGTTTAGAGTTCTAGGAATGTCTCCAACAGACATGGGTACTTTGACTCAACCTCCTCCTTTTTTCTCCATCAGGTACTCCATCTGCTTCTGTCTCCTTTCCAGGACCTCCTGCAGCTTGGCATCATTGCGTGCTCGCTCCTTGGCCCTGAGCTCTTCCACGTCCCCGAAGAACATATTGCTGAGGGAGGATACCAATAATAAATGACTATTAGCTACACAGCATAAAATATATGGCACAAAAGAGAGACCTTCCTTTTGTTTAACTTCAGTCCCCAGATGTCCTGGGTCCCCTGGCCTGGTGCCGCTCCCTGCCTGAGGTCCTTCTGGGCTTTTGGGAGCCTAGACCCTGTGGGCCATGGGGACCCACCCTGGCACATTGGGCCCCATACTGGGACCCGTCTCCTGGGAACCAACCCTAGAACAAACTTAACCTTAAACCTTAACCTACCCTGACACTAGAAGCAAACCCTGACCCTAAAACCTTAAAACCAGACGTTTAAAACAAACCCTATCAGTTAAACCTATCCCTACGCTAACCAGAACAATGTACATAACTATGTGCACCTGGATAGCTGTCATTAAAGCAATTAATTATTCATTACATTATCCATGCGACCCAGTAAATGAGCTAAACCCATACCTGTTGTAGAAGACAGTGGTCAATCCTATGATTAGCGTCCCAAACAAGATCGGTTTAGCGAGACGTTTCCCAGCGGACAACTGTGGTGGTTTCATAGTAAAATGCACTGCAAAATACTATAATATAGCCTTTCAATTACGTTCAAATTAACCATACACACAGTGGCAAAGTTACACAACACACACACGCCCCCCACACATTGACCTCTCTCGCATAAGGATCAACCACGACTTCCGTTCCCCTTTTATTATAAAAGGTTTGAGGTAAAATTATGTGAGCTAATATTTTCTATAAATAGTATTATGTCAAAAGAGTGGTCGAGTATATTTAGAGCCAACATATTGCTTGAGGTTATCCATGGTTTCCATAGTATTGTAGCGCGGAACCTTGTTCGTGTCAAGGTTCAGCCAACAGGTTTCAGTGACGGACCATTGCGTCACGCTGCTTCCGCACGATACAGGACGTTGTTATTTGTTTACAAATGAGTGGTTTTATTTGCTAATACCTTGAGTCCTAAGAAGTGCTCTATCTGATAATGAACATCGTTTATAAAAATGTCCAGGAAGCGCTCCTCTGACCGGTCTGATCGGTTTGACTATTTGCAAACGCTGGTTACTGAATTTCAAGACACTGATAATGATGGTGTGTGCTACTTGGTTTTGTAGATAAAATAGTATATAACAATCTGATTATTTCCTCTTAATTAAATATGTAAAAAAAAATGTCTAAGCTACTCCGTGTATAACTACATGCCATTACGTGCTCAACCTTTCACATTTTAATATGTTATATATTTTACTTATAGAGGCGAAGGAGCAAGTCTTGGCAAACCTGGCCAACTTTTCATATGACCCGAAAAACATGGAAGATTTGAGGATGCTTCAAGTGACTGATCTCTTTTTGGACATGCTCACCGAAGATAACGAGAACTTTGTGGAGTTTGGAATGGGTGAGAGACAAGCAAGCACTCACAATACTGAATCCCTAGCATACATATATGTGTATTCCCTTATTACCCATCTGGAATGAATAAAGTACATTCTATCTAATGTATGCCAATAGCGTACCTCCTCAACCTCTGATATTAAACGGTTTCATTTGAAGTATTCACCCAACAGCTGCTCTGTATTTCACCCGTGTGGCGCTCCAAGGTGGCTTGTGCAACCTCAGCATGGACCGCGAGTGCCGGGACCTCATCCTGGACAGCGGAGGGATCCCATTGGTCACGGCCTGTCTGTCCAGCCGCAGGGAGGAAATCGTCCTCTCCGCCATCACGACCCTCATGAACCTGACCACGGCGGCGTCGCGGCCCCAGGTCACGGAGCTGGCCGTGGTCCAGTGCATGCTGCGCTTCTCCCTGTCGGAGAGCCCTCGTCTGCGTAACCTGGCCTGCGTGTTCCTGCAGGACTGCTGCACGGAGCCGCAGGTGGGCCGGGCGCAGCAGTCGATGCCGGGCGGGCCACAGACGGTGCTGGGGATCCCGCTGCCCGCGGACTCAAGCCCTTGAGCCCCGGTGCTGTATGCCTTGGGTGCTGTATCTCTGAGGTGATGTAGCCCTGAGGTGCTGTGTCCCTGGGGTGCTGTTCCCCTGGGGTGCTGTTCCCCTGGGGTGCTGTGTCCCTGGGGTGCTGTGTCCCTGCAGCCGGGCTGTTTTCTTCCTATTTATGGGAGAGTGAATCGTCTCTCTGCGAGAGGAAACTAGTTTTGGTTTTGTTGCTTATTAAAACAGTGTACATGTTTTGGTATTTAAAGAATTGCATAAAGATTGCATTTTCTTTTGTTGTGTCAAACATTAAATAAACGAGTGAATACTTAATCAGTTGTTACTTTGGGATGTTGTAATGGGGTAAGACTGGAGCATTCAATGCGATTATTTGCCACACGATGGCGACAAAGCCGCCTTCTCTGCAACACGATTTTCTGTTTCCATTTGTTTACTAAACGTCTTCATTTTAAAATGTGTGGTCTTAAAAGCTGTGTTTATCTCCGTTCTTCTATACATGTATTCCAGTAAAATTAAATGTCAGGGTAAAAAATAATATTTCAACATCATTGTTTTTGAGTACACTCAAGGATTGTCAATTTAATGATGTAAAATACAAGGTAACATATTTATAATATACATTTTAAATAGTCATGAAGAATGTTTAATGTAGTCCAAACATAAGTATTCATATTCGAGGTGGTATGATGTTTAAAACTTTGGTTCGCACTTCCTGTCTATCATCATCATTCATTAATTCGTCATTGGGTGGCTTCATCATTATTTTGGACGGTTAAAACATTGCATTACAAATGTCCTGATGCAATGGGTGGTTCCTGAACTCTCTCCCTAGAGAACTCCTCTGGTAACAGAACAGGAAGAAGCTGTTCGGACATTCCAACCAGCTGATAAGAATCCTGTTTGATGTCCTCAAAGTCTGAGCAACTTCTTCACCTGCTCGCTTAGTTTGAACTTCTGTACCTGAAAAAGAGTAAATGGTGTGAATTAAAAGGTGAAGGCGTTTATGGCGGTTTTTGGGAAAACAAACAGGATTCCTATCCAAATAATGTTATCATTAACAAGGCATGCCCTGCCAAGCCTAGAAACGGCTATATCTTGATATATTTAATAACCTATTAGTTCTTGACATCTGGCCTACTTAACATGAGGGACGGCAAAGTGATACGATATTATCACAGAGCTGAATTTATGATGATGCAATTAGTAAACCTTCAGCAAGATACAAGATAAGTCCTTCCTACTCCTGATTTAGGCTTCTTATCAGAATTTAAGTATGTATTAAGTATGATGAGTATTTGAGTATACTGAGCATATGATTATATGAGCATAGTGAATATATAATTATAGTCTGCATATGTTTGAGTATATATCTGCAGGTAAATCTGAAACCGGAATGTTGCTATTTTGATCCCTGGCTCCTCCTAGCTGAAAGTCGGGGTTTCCCCAGGCTATCCAAACCCTATCAGCTCCCGACGAGCTGGTGTGTGAATGTGTCTGATCTTTTGTAAGTCGCTATGGATAAAAGCCTGGTAAATGTAAATGTATGAATATAGTGAGTATATAAATAAAGTGAGCATGGTGTATGGTTATAGTGATTATTTGTTTATATGAGTATAGTGTTACTCTATGTTTATTTGAGTCTATGTTTATTTTTTTTATTGTTTGAATTATGTAGATTTTTCGGACAGCCTTTTTGAGAAGGCGTCGCATTAATCATCTGGACAGTTATGTAGGCAAGAGTTAAGTGTTAAATGGTAGAGTGCATGATCTAATGTGTTGCATATGAACTGCCAGAACGTCTAACTCCACGTTGAAATCAATTTACATAGGAACACCAACCAGGGAGCTATACTTCACTGCATTTATTGTGCAATCTGTACCTAAGGGGAAAATCAGAACAGTGCTGCGTCTAATGTGAATGTAGATGGTCCTGAAGGAACTTACCTTTCCACTCACGGTGAGCGGGTAGCTGTCTACAAAGATCACGTATCGTGGGATCTTGAAATGGGCGATCTGACGGCACCAGATAAGGAAAATGACAACATTTAAGTAATGACTTCAGGAGGGCAGATGATGTTGGACCATCTGAACCAGATGTTTCAATTCTAAACCCACTCTCTCACCTGGCCCTTGCAGAACTCTGTGATTTCTTCTGCGGTGCATTCCTGCCCTACGTTGAGCATGATGCAGGCGCAGACCTCCTCTCCCATCCGCTCATCCTTAATACCAACCACCTGGGACATAGTTGGAGAATACATATGAACAACCCTTCACTCTCTCAGCTGTGAACAGAGATAAAAGGCCCTTTCTCCTTTTGCTAGTGCTTTTCTAACCAGTAGCCACTTGAAGCGCTTTACAATTATTGCCTTTCATTCACCCATTCACACACATAGGTGTCTTGCTCAGGGACGCTAGGAGGAGCCGGGGATCGAACTAGCAACCATCTGGTTGCCAGTCAACCCGCTCTACCTCCTGATCCACTGCCGCCCTGTAAGCAGTCTACCCAGTGGGAGCTCCCTGGACCTGACTGGCCGGTTGAAAAACACTACCTGGACGTCCATGACTTTGGGATGCGTGTGGAGGAACTGTTCGATCTCTGCTGGATAGATGTTCTCTCCGCCACGTATGATCATGTCCTTGATTCTGCCCTCAATACGGCAGTAGCTGTAAGCGTCCAAGCTGGCAATATCCCTGCACATGACACACACACACACACACACACACACACACACACACACACACACACACACACACACACACACACACACACACACACACACACACACACACACTTTACTTTTACATTTTGTGGCTTGAAAGCAAAGGTTTTGTTCGGTCTCATGTTTAACCTGAAATGATTCACACTACAAAACAAAACATGCGCGCAGGGCCGAGACGGACCACCTGTCGGCACTCACCCGGTCTTGTACCAGCCCTCCGGAGTGATGCACTCCTTGGTTTTCTCCTCGTCGTCCCAGTAGCCCAGCATCACGCAGTGACCTCGGATCATTAACTCTCCGGTCTCCCCCAGCGGAACGATCACCCCAGTGGACGGGTTCACCACCTTCGCCTGCACCAGATGAGAGTTAGCCAAGTGTTTTTATTAAACTGGTAACTTGCATTTCCTATCTGTATTGACTTGTTGTTTTTTATTATATATTCATCTAAATTGAAATTAATTTGTTAATCTGAATTTAACGCAAATAAGATCCCATTTCCTTATTCAATAATAGTTGGCCGAAAGTTACAAAACTTAAAAATGATGATAGAAAACAGGGCAATATCACACACATCAAAATCTCAAACCTACACATATGCAACCAAAACTAAATAATCAACATATATGTGCTGATATATATGCAACTTAAGTCCAATCTTAAGATAAAAACCGCAGTTCCATAGACTTTTATTCTTAAGATACTTCTGTGATCCACGCCCAGAACCAGAGCTAGAACTAGAGACCCTCCCCCTCTATGGTGCATGTCAATGTGTTTTAAAGGTCCCATGACATGCCACCAGGTGTGGTGTGATTAGCCGTTACAAGCCGTTTTGGAAATCTGCCCCTTATGACATCATAAGGGGCAGAAAGTGGGCGTGTCCACCTAGATGTGTGCTGGATAGATCAGTCTACCAGCCTACCCAGTGGACTGTAGCAAACGTTGCTCATCTACCCGTCACACATCTAGGTGGACACGCACACCTGTGATTTCTTAAGGGGCTGATTTCCAAAACGGCTTGTAACGGCTAATCACACCACACCTGGTGGCATGTCATGGCACCTTTAATGCTGGAGACCCTGCCCCACTATGGTGGTCATACCTCTACGTGGTCCATGATGTATCCCACCGTCTCCGCCTTTCTCTCCTCGTTGTCGAGGGGGTCCCCACAGAAGGTCACAGGGCTGTTCTCCGTCGTACCATAGCCCAGCTGAAATGATGAGTGACGTGGTTCAATAACACTTTGATCATTGTTTTAACAAGGATCAGGAGCATTGGAGTGAGGATCTAAGATGGTTCTTTACTAGAAACATGCACATACAGCAAAAACAACTTTCATGACGAGGAATTTGTGAAACTTCCAACTGCCAACATTCAGTCAGGCAGCCATGTTTGTTTGCCCTGGTTTCCTCCAATGGGAGCCCAGCTTGATCCCATCACACCCCGTGACCCCTGACCCCTACTCTGGCCACCATAGTGGCCACTCTGCATTCCCCACCGGCCAACTAACACACTCCTGCTATTTATAGTGGATCACCCTAAGATACACTGCCTCAGTGTAGGCTAACGGTACAGTGAGCGTTTTCTCTTGAGGCGAACCATACTACTAGAAGGTGTAGCGTGTTAACATGAGGTCAGTGTTGGGATATGAGGAGCCTATCTCTAGGTTGGATGATAACTGTGTATTACATGAGCAAGACGAACTTGAGTATTTAATGGTTCGCCATGGATCCATTAATACAAAAAAATAATAATAATGAAAATCATTTGACACAGCTGCTGAATTAACTGGGCTATTTGACTCACTGTAATCTGTTTGATGCCCATCTTTGAAATGACTTCCCTCACAACTTCAGGTGGACAAGGGGCCCCAGCCATGATGCCTGCAACACAACACAGGAAAAGTATAAGCAGCATTGAGTGGATCATCTCTCATATGAAAATCAATACTTTTAAATCAGCCTACATTTATTGTTCTGATTCACGGTCTTGTTAGAAAATTAAGATATGCTAAAAAAAACAGTACAACAAGCTATGAAAGATTATTAATTTACAATAAGGAAACATCCTACAGAGGACAAAACAGCCCCTCCCCTCCATGTGTTCTACAAGGAAAACGTATCCTTTGATAGTCTTTTTTGATTGCTTCAATAAGCATCAGTGCACGGTGAAGCGTATTGTCCCTCCCTACCAAACGGTTTCATCTGACAACATTGTGCCCTGTGCTAGGGCCAGCATTAGTATTATATTGTAATATTCATGCTTTTTATCCTATGGTCCTCATTTGTGATAGTCTGGAATGTGTGGGGCCCCATTATGATACAAATACAAGACACGGATAAATCTACGATTTGTAATTGTAACCTTTACCTCACCTCCCTCTACCGAGGACAAGTCATACTTGGCGGGCGTGTAGTGGGAGAGCATGTCCACATACATGGTGGGCGTGCCGTAGAGGAAGGTGCACCTATAGGGGAGAAGGAAAACGCCATCATATAAACATATGTTAACATGACGGTGGTGAGCAATCGATCCATAATGAATGCTGTGCTGAGAATGCTGCCCTGCATAGGGAGTTCCTCTGGGTGGAGAAGACCCTCAAAGTGTTCTGACAATATCGCCAGTGGGAGAGTTTCACTACCTTTGCTAAGAATACTTTGGGTGGTTCCCCTCTTTCCCCTTGCAGAATGGTTCCTCTTTGAGGCTAATCACTGATCCAGCACTCCTAGTATGTGTTATAGCAGGACTTTTGGGGGGAGAAGGAATAGAGCCTGGGCCAGAAATTAGAAACTGCAAAGGGAGTGGAGCTATGCCTTGTTTCCTGGTAGATATTATACCAAAGAAAACTCAACTGTGTGAATGGATGAAGCTTTCAGAAGGAGATTTAAGTGTTTTTTTTTACATTGTAAGGATTTGGAACCTTATTTACAGTTTACTAGAGATAGAATCACATGGAGTCTCTCCAAGCTCCTCCCAGTATATCCAAACTCCTCCCAGTCTCTCCAAACTCCTCCCACAGTCTCTCCAAACTCCTCCCACAGTCTCTCCAAACTCTTCAGTCTCTCCAACACCTCCCAGTCTCTCCAAACTCCTCCCACAGTCTCTCCAAGCTCCTCTCAGTCTCTCCAAGCTCCTCCCACAGTCTCTCCAAACTCCTCCCAGTCTCTCCAAACTCCTCCCAGTCCCTCCAAACTCCTCCCAGTCCCTCCAAGCTCCCCACACTGAGTCTCTAACTCCTCCCACAATCTCTCCAAACTCCTCCTCACAGAGTCTCTCCTAACTCCTCCTACAGAGTCTCTCCAAACTCCTCCCATGTCCATCCACGCTGATAATAATGATTATAACCTACTTTTCACTATCAGCGGCAGCCAGGTTAGCCTGTCCATTGTAGCCAGCAGTGGGGAAGACCAGGGAGGTGGCGTGCACCGCCATAGACATCCCCCCCCCCACGGAGCCGAAGCAGTGGTACATGGGCACGGGCAGACATATCCGAATGTTTGGCTAGGACCACAAAGCAGAGGGACCCTTTAGTTATTCATGCTTTATCCAAAGCCACTGACCGCAGGTAAGGGTTGCCCCTTGGGATTCGAAAACAGTAACTTAATGCTGCGAGTCTAACCTATCCTGCCCCAATTTCAATAATCAATATCATTATGATGTAATATCATTATTAAGATTAACTCACCTTCCAGGTGTATCCCATGCGAACACCAAAGATGCAGACGTTGTTGATGATGTTGTGGTGGGACAAGGTGGCTCCCTTGGGCATCCCAGTGGTACCCTGGACACACACATTAGGTTTCAACACAAATCCAATCCCACCACTCTCCAGACAGTTCAGACATTAAGTTAACACTCTTGAGTGTGGATAATATATTTTACGGTTGACAGGAAATACCACAAGCAGGACATTGACAACAAAAAAGGGTTTATGTAAAATGGAGATCTTGAAGTAGATCAGTGACCTAGTTATATATTACTACACTATATACATTGTATATTATGACATATACAGTATTTGTCAAAACATGTGATCAGAAGTGTGATGTGAAGACCGGTTGTGACAATTCATTAATTGGGCCGGTTTTCTAATACCCCAGGTCAATTGGTGACATTGTTTATGTCCAGATGTAAATGAGTCATGATCTTAGTTCAACTCCCCACCTCTTATGGTGTGCACACGCTCAGGCAGTTGGCAGCCATTGACATCCATTTTATTCCAAACGAGTGTTTAGCTGCTCCCATAGCTGTTTTTTTGTTTTGTCCAACACAAGTAAGCTTGAAGGAACTGCCCTGGCTAGGTAGCTTTCTCCAATAGTGCCCACAAATGAACATATCTACAAGTTTAGATTCTGTGTTTACACGCTGCCGCGCATGCTCAGGGTCTTAGACTGAGACGAGCACTTCTGAGAGAAGATGGTGGCTGCATCTTAAGATTAAGAAATATATAGAAAGAAGAATATACAGGCATATAGACAACGGCCCAAGGTGCAAAACGCATGACAGCAGACAAATCAAACCCATTTAGAGCAAAGATATGATTGGTCAATTTTACTGTCATTTGAAATGAGTCTCATTGAATTACTATTACTCGACCTCTGTGAAATTATAGCAGGCCCACCAATCACAGAGCTGCATAGCATTTTCCTTCCCAACAACTGCAGAGTCAGCAGCATTCTGATTGGCTGACGAAGAGGCTTTTTGAAGGGTTTATTTCTTTAAAAATATTTTTCTTTAGTTTATTGATTGTAAAATAATGAAAAAATATCTTTGTCGCCTAGACGGCCCTGACGGTTCCCCTCTGCTATCAATTGATATTCACTTTACTTTACACACACTGTTGTGTTTTATCCTTGTTATAGTTTGTACGTTTGTTTTGTATGATACTTTACTAATATGACTGCTGTGAAACAAACGGCTACACATAAAAGATGGCCCGCGCTAACGCCTGGGGGGGGGGGGGGGGGGGGGGGCGCCGTGGTTACCGAGGTGAACTGGATGTTGATTGGGTCGTCGAAGCAGAGCTTCTTCTGCAGGTCCTGGAGCAGCCGGGTGTGCTCGCTGCCGGCCGCCTGCCTCACGTCGTCCACGTGGAACATCCCAGGGTTCCGGCTGTCCGTGACGATCACTGACCTCAGGTGAGGGAGCCTGGAGACGGAGGGGGGTTGCATGTTCAGCAGGGTGTGCTGGTACTAGCTCCATCACCATGGGGATAGAGAGGTCATGTAGCTTGTCATGTACTTAGCAATAGAGAAAGCATGAACAGGGTTGGCCGAGGAAACAGAACGCACGTCCAAAATAGGTGTGGAATGTGACATATTTGTCAATATTGTTTTGGTATTTTTTAGTTTATAGTTTAAAAAGTTAGTTAAAAAGTTAAAAAAAAAAAAAAAAAAAAGGACAATCTTAGAGTCTGGCTCCCTACTTAGCGCTCTTTATGTCTCCTGGGGTGCAGGAGTCGATCTCTGGGCAGATCTTCCTCAGCATTTCAACATATTTCTGAGTCTTAAATGCTGTTGGACAGACCACGGCATTGCATTCCACCTACCCAGAGAGAAGCAGAGCACGACAATGGTTCATGTACACTCCACTTTTTTATTTGTATTTAGAGACACTTGTTATAGACACTCCAAAATGAGGGCTGACCTTTCGCAACGTAAATTCCACCTCGGAAAGCTGATAGGCCGGATTCACTGACACCTGGAGAGCGAGAACAACAATAATAAATATTTCTGCCAAATCTAGACATGGTTTAAATCAAATTGTGCGTTTCTGGGGATTTGTGATGAGAATGTGGTTCATACGCAGCTACGTTCTCCCTGTTATGAGACTGTGTGCTCAGTGCTCACCAGTATTATGCCGGCCTTGGCTGTGGCAAACTGATACAGGAGCCACTCGTAGATGTTGGGCCCCCACATGCCCAAGCGATCCCCCCTCTGCAGTCCCAGGGCCAGGAGGCCTGCAGCGGTCTGGTCCACCTGGTACAGAACGCATGCCATGTGTTAAACACACACACACACACAGTCATCACATAAGCCGGCGATCAGACCGGAAGACGTGCCCGGGAAGAACAACCTTGTTTTATTGTGTAACATTCCGTGTAGCATTCCGCTGTTCACGATCAACCGTGAAGATGAGACTGATCTCCACTGTGTTGTTCACAGCTACACAAACATGCCTTGGATAACTGGTTTAAGTTCACAACATGGGCCATGAAGAGACCCTCCCACATTGTCACACCACTTTGCAGTAAACTGCAGCAAAGCCTGATTCAGTGTGAATCTGCCCTGAGACCCTAATTACTCATGATTTTGATGATTTTTTACGAATGATTACATTTTAAGTGGGGAATAGCCAAGTGTCAAGTTTCTCACACACACACACACACACACACACACACACACACACACACACACACACACACACACACACACACACACACACACACACACACACACACACACACACACACACACACACACACACACACACCACAAAATTGTTTTCCTATCTAGATCTTAAACATGATGGATTCCCATAATACCTGAGCAGGTTTCTCTCAATGAGAAGCCACACTGGTTCCTTTCAACAATGATGAACCTACAACCTGATCCGACTCAGAGATTGACTGTAAACTGTTCCCTGGGTTTTGTCTTTTAAACCTACAGTCACCTGTTGAGGTCACTCTGACCCCGATCACTGACAAGAACACTGTCAGTGATCACTGACAAAAAAACCAAAGCCTCTTGCAATCATTGGTCTTTTACCAGAAATTAGCTGTCAGCATGGGGTAACCGATTAAAGCGGAGAGTTCTCAACGGAAAATGCCTGGAATTCATGCCTTTCACACTTTTCCAAAGCTTTGTGAGCCATTCATGTGCAGTTAAATCAATAACCTCTCAAAATGTAAAGGTTAGTTAAAGCATAACTGGGTGAGCACTATAATCTAAAGTAAACACTATACATTATCATCACGTAATGGACTGTAGGCAAATTTACACAGAAAGTGAATGGAGATCATGTGGTTGTGTAACTGCCATTCATGTGGTTTGGAAGACCTCAGCAAGTTGATTCCATGTGTGCTGAGAAGATACACAGATACAAAAACTAAAGGTCATCAATAAGTTCACTATGCTAAATACCTCAAATCCCTGTCCCAACAATTAAAAGGTAATTGTTATAGTTACAATAAAACCATTAATAAATCTAGAAAGGTTCTGTCAGCAAAAGCTGGAACTTTCAGCGGCAGTGTTTTTGCCAGATGACCTTTCCCCTAGTTTAGAAGTGGAGCTATGTGGAGTGGCCTGTAGCCCCCCCAGACCGCCACGTCTTTCTCGCTCATACGCAACGCTGGTTCAATTCCTGCCTGTGGCCATTACCCACATCTCACGCCCTCTCTCTCAACCCTCTTTCCTGTCTGTCTTCACTCTCCTGCCCATGAAGGCCAAAAATATGTAAAGTATCCGTAAAAAGTAGTAAAACAAAGAAAAGAATAAGAGTTATTTTTTAAATGTGACTACAGGCTATGGTGGTTACAAACCAGTATAACACCATCTATACTACCCCCCCCCCCCCCCAAGAACACACATAAAGGCTAAGGTGGTTACAAACTGGTAATGTTATCTCTACTAATCCTCATTATACACACATACAGGTTACAAACCGGTGTAACGTTACCTATACTTATCCCCATGAAGAACACACATACAGTATTTAGACACTGTTAGACGCTCTGCCTCAAACTTGGATCCGATCCAAGGACACGAACACAAATTGTAACACATTGACCAGGTGTCTCACTCCACTGCCACATGGAATAGACGAGATTATTACTGTTACTCTTGGACTCATCTAGTCTGTTATCTATGTGATTTAATTGATTGGAGTCGTGCAGAGGGTTGGGGTGAGGATGAGGGGGTGAGAGGACAGTCTCACATCCTGCAGGAACTCGGCGAAGGTCTTCCGGACCCCCTCCTCCAGGAAGGTCAGGGCCTCGCGGTCCGGGCAACGCTCCACCGACTGCAGCAGGGCCTCAGCGATGGTACTGTGGCGCAGGGACCGGCTGGAGGTGCCGTGGGCGTAGCTGGTGGTGAGGGTGGGGACACTGGGTCGGCTTTCCACGCAGATGCCACTGGGGTGGGGCAGAAAGGCGTATACAAAGGGAATATCAGCAGGTGGATGACTCCTCGCCCAGCGCCAGATCTCCCCCTACCAGTGGTCAGGCAGCACAGCAGAACCATTGCACTGGAGTGCGGCCTATGCATATTTAAAAGTAGGCAGAGGCAAACTGAGTAAAAAGTCAACATTTCTTTAAACTCAGTTGACCTATGAGTTTTCTTGTAGTCGTTTTTAACCGTGTAACCTACATCTGCATTCTGGTTCTCTTTACAAAAGGTGATAACATATAATCGTCTATATATTATCTATCTAGACCAGATGCAACAGACATCACGATTAGTGTATTGTGCCTGCAGAAGGGTGGGAGTGGGGTCAGGCAGGGCCGACGGACTTCGGACAGGCTGGGGGGGCCCAAGGCAGAGGGGGGCCCATGGGTAATGTGAATTGTTTTTTTTTTTAAAGTGTTTTTTGATTGTTGTTCAAATAGTTTAATAACATAACTAAATGTCATGATGAATATTGATCTAAATGCAAGCTTAGAGTATTAGTTTAATAAGTTTGTATATTATTGTTAAAAGTAAAGACTGCTGTGACTACTCTGTGAGCACCCCTTTCAATAAGTGCAAAATGGCTCAGTCCACACAACTGATTTCACCGCGAATCGCACCTGGCTTACTGTGAGACTTTTTTTTATCTGGATGGAGAAGAAAGACAGGGAGAGAATACAAAACTGAGGAAGTCAGGTTTTGACTAACTTATTTTCTAAGAAAGGTGAGCACAATAAACGTTTAAACACACAAGATGAAACCCCATTCGTAACTACCTCCGTTATCGTTGCGAAAACGAACGGAGACAACCCAAAGCAAGAGCAGACAATAGGCTACACTTTCACATGATGAGGCCATGGTTATTAAGGTAAAGGATAAATAAAGTGTAGGTAGGCTAATATTGCAACAGCAGGCCTGGGCCCATCAGGACTTCTTGTATATAGGGCCCAGAATTTGGTGCTACGCCGCTGGGGTCAAAAGAGGAGAATTATTCCGTCACGTGCTACTACAGCAAGTTACAAGTGCCATTGTTACGAAACTCCTTCGGCAACATACAGAAGCAGATATCCTTTCGGTATCAGATGTGCATTCCAATCACCGAGTTGAGCAGAGGCGCGCCCCCCCCCCCCAGTTGTGATGATGCATAAGCAGCAATTCATCTGAAGTTTATGAAGTTCCTTATCACAACTGGGAAAGATTAAAATATTCGAACAAAACTAGTGGATAATGTCTCGTAACATATCCAGACTGCTATCGAATACCATCACATAGAGCCGATGTGCTGCAACATTGGCTGCTCTACGGTGCATTTAATATGAACAATTGTTTCTCTTCTGATGACTAAATAATTTATACTACACACCATTTACCTAGTTTATGTCTAAATGCAACTCACCAACTTCTTTGAACGAGTGAACCTGGCTGTCTCAGAGGTTTGCAGACCCTTTCTGCCCGAGAAAATGAAAGATTCGGCAGCTGCAATCTGACTCTTGGAAACATTGTTTTCAACGTTGCAAGTTTCCCCTCCAGAAAGTGAACAAAGAAAAAAATATCCCGAGCACGCTGCGAATTCTGCAGTGATTTATTTTATTTCCAGAACCAGGCTGTTCGTCCTATGCTTTAAGAATAGTCAAGTAATACGTTTCTCATGAACAACCCGAAGAAGGTGTGCACGCTCGTTTGAAAGCATCACATCTATGGAACGCCCAGCAGACTGTTTAAATGGGCTACATGGGTCGTTTCCTGCGCCGACTGCACTTATGCGAAGTCAATCTTGTAGAATGACTCACTGTGCAACCTTTGCACTTGCTGAACTATACCAGTGAAACTTTGCAGAAACAAGTTCAAAGTTGAACACCTATAATTTGTCATTGGTTTGCTCAATTTCACCCAACAATATTTCAGGTGGGTATAATTTTATGTTATGTATTGTATAACTGGCTTAACGAGTTCCGACTTAACTTGTATGTCCACTAGAGGGCAATGTTCCACACAGCAAATATAAAATAATAAACTTAATTAAATTTTTATTCTTTCATAAAATAAAACGACTGATCATTTTCAATGGATAGGATCATTTTATTAAAACATGCCAAGAAAGGAACTTCATAAATTAAGAAACATGAACAATAAAAGACACATTTGCAGTATTGCACTTGGATAAGTTCGATTTACATAAAAAAAAAAAAAAAGTATGCTCCATCAAAGTGCTCTACTTGCATGTAATATACAGAACTGAATAACAATTTAATAAGATCCCATGGAAATTGCCACTCGAGAAATAAAATACTGAATGGTGCGTATGTGTGAATGATCAATATGACCAATATTATCCACCCACTGTATATAGTTATAGTATGAATGGCCAATTTCAACTCAAACTGACAAATATTTCCCTCTCCACGTATAAATAGTTGGATAAATAAACACTAGATATCGATAAAACCGGTGCTCTAGCCATTAAAGGTCAACGCTAAAGCTTTACATCCCGTCAGCGTCAGACGTTTTGGAGCGAATCATTTATGGAGAAACTGCTTGTAAGCCAACAGTTCATATGGCACAGAATTCATAGTCTGTACTTTTTTTTAACAATCTATCAAAGCGTTTCTTTACTGAAGAAAGCAATCGGGTGGGAAGAAGCCAAGTCTATTTAGAAGACGATAACAACGGTAGCCTTTTTACTTTACTATAATAATTCCAAGACTCACTATCGAATTGCATATTGCTCTCTCCTTAGACAATGTGGTGCAAAAAAAAAACATCAGATGAAATACCAACCGTGGGAGGCCACCTCTCAGCATCTGAAACAGTGTTCTAGCAGTACTGGGCTGCCGAGTAAACAGCGATAATAGAGCACACATACAGTATATATACACACACACACCGACGGGGAGCAGTGGTCCAGCAGGCGCCGGACAGCGTGTGAGTGGCCACAGCACAGAGACACAGAGGAGACGGTGTGCCGGGAGGAGAGAGGCACGCGGAGGCGGGGCTCCGTGGTGCAGCTCCTCGCCTGACACATGCACAGCGTTATACAGTGTGACGGGATGCTAGTGCCCCTCCCCGGGCTGAGGGGAGCACCTCAGACATGGGTGGGGGTCAGGGTGTGGAGTTCCGTCCTAGTGGAAGTGTTTACATGTACGTGAGGAACGGGTGGGTTGTGGGTTGTATGGTTTATTTTTGGTGGAGGTGTTAGGTGGTGTGTGTGTGGAGGGTGGCGTGTTTTGGGGGGTGAGCGGTGGTGGGGTGTGTGGAGGGTGGAGGGTTCTCCTGTCAGACGGCGAGAGGGACCAGGCCTGTCGGGGAGGCGGCCGGAGGCGAGGTGATGGCCGTCATGACGCCGGGTTCCACTCCATTCACTGGCCTGCTGCAGAACGAACGAACACACAGACACAGACACGATGAGTATAGAATAGTACTCTCCAGCCCCATTTATGTAATAGTCCAACATTAAACCCAGTCTTTATCTTATACTATTCAAATCACCACGAGTGGAGTATTAACATGAAAAGCGGGAGGCATAAGAGTGACAAAAACACACCAGGAATCAGACAGTGAGGCGATTGGTTAAGTCATGCACTGCTGACCAATAGCAGCCCGCCATGACTCGCGTGCTGGATGAACCGTTAAGGTTCACAGGCATCGTTGCTCCCAAGGCACACTGCCACTGGCCACTGGCATCTTCCCAACTCAAGGTCCAAGGCCCAGTGGTCATCCAGCCCCGTCACCCACTCTCTTCCTCTCCCTGCTCTTTCTACAGACTAGGGATGTTAAAAATGTGTGGACTCAACGATCGATTCTCGACTCATGCTCAAGTCGACTCTAAAAATGTTTTTTTATATACGTACCGTATATATATATATATATATTTTTTTTAGATGTATAAACTTCTTAAATGTCCTGTTCAAAACGTTGCAACACCTTTCTGTTTTCGAAATAACCAATTAAAAATGATAGCTGCCCATGGGGTTCCGCGATCTGATCGCATTTCTCGAGTCAGATTACACGGTTCCATGTCGCCAAACTATGAATGTGTGGCTGGCGAAAATGTACAGCGAAGCAGCAGGCTCCCTCTATGAGATCCTGTCCTTAGCGGAGAAAGTTGCCATCACCACTGATGCTTTGACAGTGTTGACTACAGAGTCGTAGCCTACGTGACCGAGGCCGGTCACTTTTTTTACTGACTGGGTTGTGCAGAGTGCGATCCTGTAGACCTGCTCAATGCCAGAGAGGCACAATGCGGAATACATGGCTAACGTCCTGCAAGCCGCCGTTGAAGATTGGGCCATAGCCGACAGAGTGGCAGCCTGCGTGCATGACAACGCATCCAACGAATGAAATGGTTTCATGTCTTAAACCAATCCTTTTGCAAAGGAGTCGCGCAGCATCAATATCCTATTAAAAAAAAATGAGTCGGCCAACGCCGACACGTTTTGCCTATTGTAAATTGACATGAGACATTGTAAAGGTTCACAATCCTGCTCTATGCTCTGTGATATTTTGTTTATCATCATTTCTATTATTCTCATAAAAAAATTATTGGTGTGCTCCTGAGCGCAACCTTTGAAATATGATGGGTGGGCCGCTGTCTTAAAGGAAAGCGCAGATACTTTGAGCGCCGCAACTGCTGCAGCCACGGGGCCAAAAAATGAAATTATCGATTTGTCGACCCATGACTCCGACACGTCGACTCACAAAATACTGAGTCGTTAAGATCCCTACTACAGACCACCAACTATCTGCTAGATAAGCAAAGCTGTTCTACCAGCTGAATACAAATATGAACTTGATGACAGAAAAAATATAAAAAACCTAAAATATCCAGGCCAAGGTGGTCCACTCAAACTCCAAGTTAGAGTTAAAGTCCAAATGTGTTCTGTTTAGTAAAGTATCAATAGCACAGCTCATTTGAAGTGCTTCCCGGCTAGTCAATGATACAGAATGCAAGTTATCCAAATTCACACTATGCCCGAATTAAGCTCACGTTGAGCTAAAACATACAAATAGCGTTTAACGCTCCAGAGATGAGAGGCTGTGGATTCCAGCCGTTGAACCGCAGCAGAATTAAATAGATGGGCAGCAGAGAGGCCCTCTGACACGAGGCCGTGTAATGCGTCAAGTCATGGCCGTGCTGGAGAAGGAAAAGAACAGAAGATAACTCCCACAGAAGTACAGGAAACCAGCACCCAGACGGCGACCAGAAACCATGAGAGCGGTTAGTACACCATCACCCACCAGCACGGGGATGAGCAGCCACGGATAGATCAGAAAAGAGCTTGGTTAGCTAGCGAAGGCATGCACATGCCCCAACCGAGGAAGGGCAAGGGGGGGTTGCTATTACCAGGGATCAATGCAGGGAATATGACACGCTCTCTCCTGTGGAGGGGGGAAACAAAACCTTATCGACAATATCACGAAAATAAAACAAACTTGGCAACATGCTAGGCGACACAATCGTATTTAAATGCAATCAACAAAAATAGGAACTTTGACAAGTAATGTGAAATCACTGGGCATAAACACCTGCAACTACGACAGTGAGTAGCAGTGAGGGGGGGGGGGGGGCGGGAATTGAGCGTTCAAAACTCACGCCTTGTCGTAGTAGGACGTGTGCAGCGTCTTGGCGTAAGGGGCCGTGTTGCCGTTGAGGATGTTGCCGTTGTCGATGGCGTACGCCTTCCTCGCCCGCTGGTCTTTGGCGAAGTTCCGGCACGCGGCGAGCTTGGACTCCAACGCCTGAGGACGGCCAGACAGTCAGATTCAGTTGATTATGGGTTGTATTTCCCCTCATCTGTAAAAGATGCGTTATATTCAAGGCCGTCATGGTTCATTTTGGCTACTCATTTTGGCTGCTCATCTAGCCTGCGTTTGAGAGCCAGCTAGGTGGACTGAAATGGAAACCATGACTCATTCGAAGATGCGACTACATGAACAGTCCTCCTTAAGGGGGGGGATGTTCATGTAGTCCTGGGATGACGGTCAGCTCCTCACCCCGACTTTGCGAAGCAGGTCCCCAACGATGTTGAGGGCCGATAACCTGGCGGAGGGGGTCAGAGGCGAGTTGCTGCCGCAACCGTTGGACAGCCCTGGGGTAGTGAGAGAGACAAACCGTTAAAAACAAGACAGCACTGGGGCAGTGAGAGAGAGACTAACCATTAAAAACAAGACAGCACTGGGCAAGCAACATTTCTTTCTTTCTGATCCCATCATCATTATTGACAGTGGTTAGGCTGTATGGCTCTAGGATGCCTACAGGGGGACAGTCCACATCTGGGGTTCGGGCTCAGAACCCATTCGGCGGGGAGACAGACACACTGCACTATCCTGATGATTTTGTTGAACTTGTTGAACACCTCACCGTGTCATTCTTAACTGTCCTGATGGAACATTGAAAGGCGCTTTCAAATCCAATCTATTGATATAATGATTATGGTGCTATTGGAATAAGACTCTTCCGCTTCGGACTTGAGGAGATTTATTCCTTAAGAGACACAACAGCTTGTGGGCTACCGGTGGGGCTGGCAAAGGCGTTGTCCAGACCCAGGCTCAGCGGGGTGGCAGGCAAGGAGACAGAGGCCGGCCCGGCCGGGTCCATCTTGACGCTGTCCTGAGTGGGCGAGCTGGGGACGGACATTCTGGTCCCGTCTGTCTGCCTCTCTCGCACCGACAGCTCCTGACGCAGGTCTGTTGCGCGCACACACACAGAAGATGTCACAGGAGGACTTGGAGGAGGCACCCAAGAGTGTTTATAATAATAAAGGTTGTTTGATTTCACATATGGGTTAGACCAATATATATTTAAGGCATTGAGCAGACGCTTTTGTCCGAAGTGACTTACAACCATTCATACACACATTCACACACCGACGGTGGTGTCAACCACACACGGCGACAGCCAGCTTGTCGGGAGCAGTTGGGGTTAGGTGTCTTGCTCAGGGACACCTTGAACACTCAGCTAGCCTCCTAGCTCAGTGTCGAGGTGTGGGGATCCAACTAGCAACCTTCTGATTACAAGGTCAACCCGCTCTAGCTCCTGAGCTACTGCCGCCCCATATTGATATACCTGCTAAATGTTGGATAAGCTGATGATAATGAAAAAGGGAGTGCCCAGATCTGGTCTGAGGAGATGAAGGGTGGAGGGTGGGTCGCTCACCTCTGGCCTCGTCCTTTAGTCTCTGCACGGAGACTAGCAGGGACTCCTTCTCGTCCAGCTCACTCTCCAGGAAGGCGTTCCTCTCTATGGCCTGGTTAAGACGGCCCTCAAAGTCCTCCAGAGACACAATGGTGGCCCTGGGGAGGAAGAGGAGATGATAGAACAAAAAATTTACCAAAGCTTAATTTATTATCTTATCTCGGACCCCACGAAGACTAGCTGGTTGTCAAGACGATTAAACATATGCTGATAAACAGAGAAGGACTAGAATATAATAAGACACGCTCTGATCAGAGGAACACTTCTGCATCTTCAACCTGAGTATGGATTGATGGCCCTCGCCTTTTGATGCAGCGGTATTGATCAGTCAGAGCCTGGGTCACTTTGAAAACATGACCAAGGTACACAGTCAGGTCGGTGTGACCTCATATCAGATGGCATGTACTGGATGCATTGGATACTCCTGAATCATTAGACAGAACCTTTTGGTTGGTTGTCATCACACACACACACACACACACACACACACACACACACACACACACACACACACACACACACACACACACACACACACACACACACACACACACACACACACACACACACACACACACACACCTCTTGGCTCGCTCCAGGTCATCGTTGGCCTGCTCTAGCTCCCGGACGTATTTGTGCAGTTGGTCCTTGACGCTGCGGGTCTGGCCCAGGTCGTCCTCCAGAACCGACATCTGCTTGTAGTTCTGGGAGTACTGTGTCTCCAGCTTCTCCTGGAGGAGAAACATCGATCGGTCATTAGGGATTGATCGAGGAGACGATGATGCATACATCATTCGTTCATTTGTATGACACATCATCTTCACACTGTACAGTTTACCTTTCGGCGTATTATGGGCAGACTATAGTCAGTATCCCACATACACATAAACATAAATACATAGACACCGCATTAGCCTTTGACTAGAATGTCAACATCGCCGCCATATTGAAGAGGCCAGGGCTGGCCTGTGAACACATACAAGTAACCGGGTGAGCTGGGTTTATTCGGGATAAAAATAACTTAACATTTCTCAATAGATTTCAATGAGTCGCTCATGGTTTATGATCTACGTGGAGTACAATAACCTTTGGTCTTCTTTGTTTTGTTGATTTTGGCTATGATCGTTGGCAGATGCTTTAACTCTCAGAAGACTGGCCTGGGAAAGAGATCCCTCACTCAGGTACCGCTTGGGGCTTTACAAATAGTCGCACAATCCAAACCACATCTCGGGGAATCACCTTTCACAGGAAACACTGAACAATTGATTTAGGTTGTATTTGGCAATTATAACATTATGCTGAGTGCTTATAAGTTGGCCACCAGTGGCGGTGGGTCAATAGAGGGCACTAGGGCGCCGCCCCTCCGTGAAATATTCACTCGAATATATCTGCCAACTCTGATGAAACCATTAAAAATCTGAAAAAAAATAAATAATAATACATAGCGTTTATCTCCGTTTAATTGTTTGATAGACCGTACTTGCCTGGTCAGCAACCATTTAAATGCGTGCATCTGAACATCAATTCTTTGGGCTAGGCTTGTTATTGGTCAATCGAAATAAAGCCCTCCTTCAGGTCAGGGGCGCCGGCCACGATGAAGTCTATGTAAGCTTGCAAACTTTTTGCTGTCCATCAAGCAGAGACAGATTTTCATTGGCGCATGAAAATTTCACCTCGGGTCGCAATTTTGTGCGCCCCAGACCAATGGCGTTGTTTTTCATATTTTTTTTTATCACCACATGATTGGACAATTCAGCAAATCAATCAAATAGGCTACCTCCCTCAGCAGCATTCGCCCAATGCAACTACATGCAGAGAAGAGATAGATCGCTAACTAGCAGAGAGTTGTAAAAGCACTTTCCACCCATTTCAGTGGAGGAATTGGACTCCCCAAGCAATGTTATACTTAAAAGGAGCAAGTAAGTTACATATTAATTTAGTCTTGTAGGCCTGTAGCATATAAACAAAATAAAGCAACTGTCCCATATTTCTAACTGCATTTGAAATAGATATTGAGACTCACAAAAAATGGACGCTGTAGGACAGTGATCATGATTTGCCTCAATATCATAGTAACAACAATGGGTAAGCTTGTAAGCTTGTCCAGGCCCTGCAAGTCAGGATGTAGGCTATGAATCTGAATGAATAGTAGGTAATAGGCAATAGGTAGTGGCCATCCCCAAAATGCACCAGAATACAGGAGATCAAATCTACCAAATTATTTTTTTTATGGGGGGGGGGAACCCCCCATGTGGATGTGGGGGATGGCATCAAAGAGACGGGTGTTGCCAGCCACTAAGGTGACAAATGATGGGCATGCCTTCAATGTTAGCATGTGCAGCCAACCCCCCTTGCCATCCAGTGACTGGTGAGAGGGTGTTTGTGAAGATGGACTTGTGCCACATGTTGAAGCTGGCCAGGAATATGTTGCAGGCTCACTGTCCAATAACCAGCACCACTGGTCAGATCAACTGGACCTACATTGTTCATCTGAATGCTGTCCAAGCAAAATTTGGACTGCATGCTGACAACAAGGCCACAGACGAGCATGTGTCTTTTAACTCCCAGAAGATGAAGGAAGACACTGAGGCGCTGTGACTGCAGCTCTGTGCACAGTGGGGTGCTTTTCACCGTCTTAACACTGTCAAGCAAACACTGAATTCATTGGGGTGATACTACATGTAAACATTGTTTTCTTATCAAAGTTGACTGGCCATGCTGCAAATAGCGAAGCCTTTATACTTAAGAAATAAGGAGAATGATTAATGGGAATAGGAAAAAGTAGATTGTTTATGGTGATGATAAAAATACATTTAGTTGATGCAAACATTTGCTTTTGCTTTTACAGAGTCTTTGTTACAGGAGTTCAGCTGTATGCCAAAGGATTCAAAGCTCTCCTGGGTTCGGGTTAGGGATGAAAGATGGCACACCCCTTCAGATTATAACAGAAGCTTCACAATTTAGAAGTCTTCTTTGATCTCAGAGTTTGTATTGATTATGCAGCTTCTGTTCATTTGATAAGTTCATGACATAAGTTCCTATGATCTCTTTCCTGCTTTGTTTCGGTTGGAATTATTTTATGTTCAGTGTTTCTCAGTTCATACAGTTATCCAAATGGTATGTATGGCAACGTGTATATAATATAATGTGTGTGCGTCTCTCCAAGCACCTCAGACCATGTCCCTGTCTGCTGTTGTCCTCTGCTCTGGCAGCAGAATCAACTGAACAGCTTCCATCCCCTTTTGTTGACATCTCTGCAATTGTGTACGACCATGGCTACCTACCAACCCGCTTTGGTGGCCAAGTGGACAATGCCCCTGTGTTCATATCAGGGTTTGTCGTTACATTCATAGCCTTCTGATCAACACTCAAAGGAACGAGAGACAAAACCCTTTTTTTGCACTCCACTGAGATCATAAATCCTTGGCCATATAAAAAACAAAATCGGTTGTGAAATGTAACTGAAACAAGGTCCATTGCTACACTCCACCTAGGTGACTTTTATTGGGCCCTCCACACACACAAGAATGACGGGCGGTGGGGTTGGAAGCTGGTTTATTGTACGGTTTGCCGATAATGATATATGGTGCTGGTGCTCAATGTTTCCATGCAGGAGATCTCTCCCTGAGTGTATATGGTGCAGGCTTGTTTAACCTGTCCACATTGATAATTCAATGCGCAAAGTGTGCACAGGTGTGCTGCCCCTCCCCACTCCAGTGTCCAATCATATTCAGCCAGGAGAGCCTGCTTAAACCAGCCATCGTCCCTTTAGTTTTTACTCATGTTTTTAAACAGGTCAGTCTTGGCCTCTCCATCATGGCGGGGCTGTCGACGCATCGGAGCTGAAGCAGTCAATACAGTGTCTGTGTCAATATTGTGTGTCACGATGCTTCACCTCTCCGGCAGCCACTCAAAATTCCCTTCAAGTCAATTTCATGAATGTAAATAAGCGGCCATGCAGATTAGCTGGGATGTATCATGCCCCTCCTCACAAGAAACGGCCCCTAATGCCTCGACTGCATATTAACCCAGATTTCAGATCATCCATTTTTCAAGGGGCCAGAAATTTCTTTAAGCCCCATTTAACCATCCTGAAGAAGGTGGGGGGGGGGGGGGGGTTAGGGAATGGGAGAGTAGAGTATGACCCACTTATTTTCCTGGAGCAACGGGACAATCGGCGCCATGGATTCTGCTGCGCTCAGCTTGACCTATATATATATGCGCTTCTCTGTTATCGAATCAGAATCAAAGCAGACCTGCCCCAGACAGCTCCTGTTCGCCCCCCACTGTAACCGAAATTCCAAACATTGCATTCACAGACCAACGCAATCAGCCTGGCATTTCCTCCACTAATGACAATGGAAGGTGGAGTTTCATGATGACAGCTTTTTCCCCTCATTACCGCGGGACATGTTTCCCCTACTGCCTGGAAGTGTGATCAGCCCACAAGACACAGATACCTGCTCCTCCCATGCTGTAGTTAGGACGCATGGGGGAATATTCACACCAGGGAGTTTAGATGTATAATAAAGGAGGGACCCATCAAGCCAGTTCAGAATGCAATACCCTTGCAGCTACAGGGGGGACCGACAGTAACCTCTGCAGCCTCAGGCAGATCAGATTTCCATTTAGATTACAAATTAATCCCAGAGTAGCAGTCATTCCAAATCTGCCAAGGCTGCTCTACCACATTATAAACGTATAAACGCAGACTCTCAGGCTCACTGTTGTACTCTGTTAACTTGGTTATTAACTCTGCTACCTGTCACCCGCTTTTGTGGAGCCTGGGTGTGTGGACAGGATATTTCTATCTGGGTCTTCCTCCCCCACCCCCCCACGATGTCTCCTTCTACCAGGAGTCTGGATGTATCGGAGGTCTGTGGTGTAACTGTCGCCATCACAAATAGAAAGCGCTAGAAATGATGGAGGGCTTGATGGAGAAGCAGCAGCAGATGTTACAGAGATATTGCTCTATTGCTCCCTCCCAGTGGAACATGCTCAAGGACATGGGATGATAGACGACAGTTTCAATATAAAACCCCCAACACAGCCTATAAAATATTAAATTCAAGGGTATAGATGAAGACGGGCTGTGCTCCGTGTTGATACAGCGTGTGGCGCATTTATTCACTGGGTTAGAAGCGTAAACCCTCTGTTGTGGTTTTGAATACAAGCACACCCAGGGGACCTATTATTCTGCAAATGAAAAGCCTGTGCACCTGAATGAGTATTCAGGTCCTAATGCCAATGTTTGGTTACACAGCAAGCAATGCAAATCACATTATAATCAGTAATAATAATGAACATAACATACCATAGATATGACGCGTGTGGCATAATGCTATGCTCATATTTTCTCCAAATATAAATACATTTACAAGAATGTAATTCGACACCTTGGGGGTGGTAGGGCAGTTTCAGTATGCATTTCATCTTCCTTCCAGTTTGAACCAGGTTACCTTCAGGGACTCCAGGTCGTTCTTGAAGCGCTGGTTCTCAGAGAGGAGGTCTCTCAGGCGGTGCTCTGCCTGTCCGAGCTGGGCTTCCAGCTCAGCCTCTAGCTCCCTGCTGCCCTCCTGGAACTCCAGCAGCTCCTCCTGGGCCTCCTGGAAGCTATGGGAGAGCAAGGGTCAGTGTTATCTCCAGAGGTGAACCGCCAGGGCCCTCAGAGAGACCCTAAGATATTAACATTCCATTTTATTTGTATAGCCCTTAATCACCGGTACAGTCTCAAAGGGCTTAACAGGCCATATATATTCTACTATTATTTTATTAATTCATTATTTAATAATGAACATCCAAAAATGTTTCAAAACTGCCTTTTGAAGTTGTCTTGGAACGTGAGATCAGAATGCTGCTGACTCTGCAGTTTTTTGGAAGGAAAATGCTATGCAGCTCTGTGATTGGTGGGCCTGCTATAATTTCACAGAGGTTGAGTAATAAGTATAAGTATTCAATGAGACAAATTTTCAAATGACAGTAAAATTGACCAATCAGATCTTCCCTCTAAATGGGTGGGCTTTGTTATCGCTAACTTTATGACAAGTTTTTTCACACAAATCCAATAAACTGGATATAGCTTTTGGGGCGTGATTTTGTTTACTTCACGGTGGCAGCCGCCACGAGCAATGCAAAAGCATTACTGTTGGGATTGTTTGAGTTGTCCGCTGTCATGCGTTTCGCACCCCGGGCCGTTGTCTACATGCCTTTATTACACGGCTCTTCTCAATGCTGTGGAATGTTCCATTCACTTGCATGGGCCTTCCCGACTTCCGGCGGTCAATTATTTTTCAATAATGACCGTTTCTAAGCATATAATGACCGCTGTCAAGGAAAGTGGATTTTTTCACGTCTTTCGTATCACTCCGCAAGTAGTCCGGTAACTTATCAACCCCAGCGGATTCGGTTGCTAAGCGATGTCTACATCTTTGGCGGACAATTTCTCTGCTGATCAACACTACGAATGCTGGTAACAAATAAATTGTAAAAAGACACACCGTGTGAAGTGAGTTATTTTTTCGTTTTGGCAAGTATCCGTGTATTAAGTGGGATAATGTATAGAACGGCGGTCATTGTCGGGAAATGAGCCCTGACAGGGCGAACAGGACACCGAGGCAAAGTGGAGGTGTCGCCTCCGCTTCTCGTCGGTGTCGGTGTCCCTCACATATATTCTACTGATTGCACTCACCGCTTGTGTGATGATGTGATTATTTGTCAGGAGGATTTGCATTCTGCTTAAAGATATTTTTTCGTTTTGGTGACAACCTTGCGGTTACCAGCCAACCCGCTCTACCTCCTGAGCTAATGCCGCCCCCATGATGTAATTCATCATCATCAATTAGAGCCGCCTCTTCCCCTCTAGTGTTTATGCAGACGGAAGTAGTGACCCTCTTCCTTCCCATGGAGGGTTTGGAATGTCGCTGAAGCAGGTCAGAGAGCCCCTTATTTGCAGAACTGAGATACTGTCCATTGCATGGGGCACCAAGTGAAGTTCCTAGAACTGCACTTTCAAAACAACATTGTGAGCAGTCAGCTGTAATGAGGAGTAGGGGTTGTTATGCAAGTGCGCGCACACACATACACACAAACACACATTCCCCCAACACTAAAAATAGCAACGGCTCACTGCAATGACCATGTGACCTGGGAGGCGGGAGTGGAATGGGGGAATATTATGGGGTCATGAACGCTATACTGGGTTACTACAAAACCTAGACACCAGGTTTTGTAGTAAGTCCAAGCGTCCATGCTGGGTGTGTTGTTGACCCCACTGTGTTTTAATCCCCTTGTGGCCCAGTCTGTGGCATTATGTGTGAAGAGCTGAGAGAATGGCCTGCCACAGATCATTTCATTGAGTGTAAGACCAAGAGAGTCCAAGCTGTTCAGCAACACATGGCCCCAGCGTTACATAAGCCCATTCATAGGTGTGTGTGTGTGTGTGTGTGTGTGTGTGTGTGTGTGTGTGTTTTGTTTCATATAGCACATGAAACAGGATCTGACCCTTTATATATATATATATATAAAAATCCAAATAAAAAGAATGTACACAGAAAATGGATCTTAAAATAACTTTGTTGTCTTTCTGAAGATTAAGCAAGACGTGGGTCGAAGTGGTTCTCCCAAGGTCATACCCGGGAGAGATGCAGCTTTCACAGTGACTGTGAGAGGTTTGCTTCAGTCGGTTGCCACTGATGACGTCATTTAATTAGCCAAAACAGCTGAAGGTAACACAGAACATTTATCACACACACACACACACACACACACACACACACACACACACACACACACACACACACACACACACACACACACACACACACACACACACACACACACACACACACACACACTAACATTAATACAACATCAACACAAGTTAGATTTTACGGGAGTGACTGACCTTTGCTTGTACTTAAGGGAAAGACTCTTCCAGAAGTCGATTTCCTCATCTTTTGAGGAGAATTTGGGTATCATGTCTGTTTCCATGGCAAATCAATCTAAGAGAAAGGCAGAGAGAAGGACAAATGATGAATAGACAGACAAAAAAAACAAAAAAAGGTGCAGTTTTTCAAGGACATGCCATTGATGTGACACACTGCTATGACAACGTTAAGAGTCTAAATATGTCAATCAATGGGATTGCAAGTTTCATCATCAACATCCTAAAGAAGCATAGGGGGATATTTGTTATAGCTGTGCCTCTTAATGTTACAAGACAACTATGTTACGTTTGGACTAGAATACATCTCTCACTTTCTCTCACACATCTCACACCGTTAAATAAATACCAGGCTTGTGTAGTGTGTGTGATGCTTAATGGCACAAATTTTGAGTCACATGTCATTTGGTAAGAGTTCTCTGAAGCTGTCAGTTTTTCTAGATAGCGTACAGTCTATACAATTTACTGGCAGAATCACATAAGCAGGTGTAGTACCTCAACTGATTTATGACAAATAGGTTACTGAACATGAAGTCAACTCTGAATAATTCTCGTCTCCGGTGTGAGGTCTGCATTATTACACAGTACTATGCAGGTGTCTATAAAAGGCCTTCATGCGACAGCAATTGCTTCCCTAAACATGCTATAAAACTATGCAAGCTCTGAAGGCAATGACAGGTTTTATTTTTGGAGGCTAATAGAGGAAGGGCATCAGTGTTCATACTAGCCAGAAGCCTTAAATACATTTACCACAATAATGAACATGACCACTCTAGTTATCACAGCACTGCATAGAATACTGCTAATGTAATGCAAAAAAGATAAACAATAAAGGAATTAACAGGGACGTAGACATGGTGTTATCAAAAGGAAGGCTTTGACCTGGATTTCCATTCATCACAGGGATTTGTTATTAGAGAGACGAGGCTGGGGGAAACACACAGACATACACACACGCCAGCTATTAGTAGAAAGCCAGTGGGACATCATAAATCAAATATTGGTTGCTTTCACTTAAAGTTCAAGTGGTCTTAGTGATGTCATCTGTATTTACAGTGAGGCTAGAAGCGGGTCATGTTCTTGTCTGTGTAGCTCTAAACGTATATACGTACAGTATAAATGCTCGCAACATCAAACTAAATGTGAAATTAGATGCGTTTGAGATTGTAAGATCAGCAACGACTACAATCCGACCCTTGATACACATTTTATGTTGCTAAAAACCATCGTACAACGGAGTCCTAGTAACAGTCATGACTCAGAATCAGAAGAAGCGGTGTTGAGACTGTTGCCAGGACGATACTTAACATGTAATACTCATCTTCATACCTATTACACACGAAGGAACCCCATTTGTTGGTCTGCCTTGGATTAAAACCATCCCAGATACTGGCAGGTGCTGCTAACCACCGACCAGCTAGCTGGTCAGCCAGCTCAGCACAGCGTCGGGCCCGTTTAAAGGGCTGAGGACAAACAGGATGGTTCCCCTGACCTGAACAGGGTTGGATTGGTATCGTCACCAGATAAAGGACTAGCACCTACCTAAACATGTCAGCTTCAACTTCAGTCCTGCTTCAGTCCATGGTCTCTCTGTCTGCTCTGAGATGTGTTGACAGATACCAGCTATCCGTGTTGACTGGCCGCTCCGCTATCTGAGGTGTGCTTGTTCAGGCTGCTCAGCTGCTCTCCCGGGACGATGATGCGCAGCCTTCGTCACTAAAAGGGGAACGTGGAAGAGGGCGTGTTCGCGTTTCTATAATACATCCGCGGTGCTCGAAGGCGTCAGTGTTGCTCGCTCTCTGCGCACACGCACAGGGCTGCGCATGAACCGGTTTATTCATATTTAACCGTTCACTGTTTAACTGGTGGGTCCTACCTCTGCAATGTGGCGTCCTCTGGTGGCCGTCGAGAGTAACAACGCTGGTCTCAGTCGTATTATATCACAGCGAGGGATGGTTTCACGTTTCCATTTTCTTTATTTAATGACATATACGTTGTTTGAAGTCAAATGTGTGAGGCCTTTATTTTTATTTTTTTAAAAACGTTGATTTTACGTTGTAACGGACACCGTTGCCCCTCTTTCCGCGGGACTGGTTGCCTAGTTACTAATCGACTAAACACTGTCAGCCATGACTTCCAATCCGCTACGAAGTGATAAAAGTCATTTAAAAGCCTGGAACTCGTCCCTTCCAGACAGACTTTCACTGTTTGAAGAATATTACAGGACAATGAGAAAGGTTTGTGTCGGTGGCCCTCTGTGCTTTTCGGGCAAACTGCATTGCTATCATCATTTGAGTTTGAGAAAGACAATTGCATTGCAGATAAGGCCTCGGGTTAATGGGTCCATGATTCAGAAGGCTAATCACAGAAACTAGTGAAACCAATAAGTAAGATTAACAACCGTTTCCCTTAACATTTGAAACGTTACATTAGATTCATAACTGTATAGACTATAAGAACACATTACACCAGTGCACTGACTGGAGGTGTATGTATGGCAGGGATTTACAATCACTGGAAATACTTTCAAAACAAAACGTGATCCATTGTCAGAGACGCTTCTTTCTGATTCCGATGATGAGCCTAAAGACAGCGTCCTAGGAGAGCAGAGAGCTCTTCTACAGTTGGCTGTTGCTGTGGGCGTGCATAAGGCACAAACAGTGTAAATACCATATCAATGAGACCATATGAACACAAACACACACACACACACAGACAAATGTATAAGCCTGCATGCAGAAAGCCACACACAAATGTATAGCACATATACAGACAGACACACACACACACACACACACACACACACACAATATCTGTGTGTATACAACACAAGCCTGTATACAGACAGACACACACAAACACATGTATAAGCACAGATACAGACACAAACACACACACACACACACACACACACACACATGTATAAGCACAGATACAGACACACACACACACACAAGTATACACACGTTTACAAGCACACACGCACGCCCTCCACGGCGGGCAGTGTCACGTGTGTGGTGCAAGAGGTTTTTATAGCATTAGGGAGAACAATGGTTGCAGGTCTCTAGGATATAGACTTCCATGAACCAAGCGTAAACAGTGACAGGAGCCTGGCTGCCACCCACTCTGGCTGCACTCCTTCACCCGCTCACCGGGATGGAGAGACGCATGAGGAGGGAGGCCGGCGGGAGGCAGCCGGAGAAAAACAGTCTGCAAAATGTAGAGAGGGAGAAACGGGAGCCGGAGGAGGAGGTGCAGGGGACTAGTTTGTTTCACCAGTGTATGTCCCTCAGGAGGCTGACCCATTCAGAGGACGATATGGTTCGTAATGATTTCTCACATCAGGTGAAAAAGGTCAATTTCTCCTGTTTGCTGGCTAAAGCATGTTTAATGAATGGTATGGTAAAGGCTTTTGAATACTGAATTTTGAATACTAAAAAAATTGTTTCAGGGTCAAAATATGTAGGATAGCCTACATAATGACAAGTTTATTTTTGTTTCATTTGTGGTATAGATCATGTTTGTGCAAACATGTTTTTTTGTCAATGAAATGTACCAACATTTGACGATTGTAAAATGTAACAAACCACAAGTTTGTTACACACCCGCCCGCATGCGCCAGTCTGTGTGTATGTGTGTGTGTGTGTGTGTGTGTGTGTGTGTGTGATCGTCGTGTCCATCACCACCTTTGACAGCACCCAGCCTCAGCTACTCTATCTATTCTATCCTCTGGTTCCCTTTGATACCTTGTGGATGTGTTGGCGCTGCTCCCCCAAAAGCCTTCCTCTGTGTCTCCTCAGAAGTTCCTGTTACACCGGCTGATCGTCATCGCCGCCCTCCCGCAGAGCCTCGCTGACAGGGAGAAGCTGGGAGGTCAGCCAGTTCTGTTCAGAACCACCGTCTAAAAGCCCCATTAGTCATCCATCCACTCTGTGTTTTCTTTTCCAACCAGGGGATGGATGTCTTCCAATGTATCACCGAAAGAGATCCCCTTCCCTCCACTAGCATCCTAGACCACAGTGTCGCTCGTCGCTCGTCTGGCCGTGGACCATTTCCCTTAATCAATCCTTAATTGTTGTCGTCGCCCAGAGGTTAACGTTACCAGGACGTGTACATGTCTGGTTTAATGTTTTGGTTCACGTGAACCGTAATCGTAATCTCTAATAAACATCAAGAATTCATGGAATGGACAAGTTTTGCTCCTTATTTGATCCACCAAGGTCAAAACCATTTTTTTACTTTTTTACTTTTAAATTGTGAATTATCATTGACTTATTTATGTGAGCTTTTATTATGATTGAAGAGATATTGTACATTTGACGTAAAGATTCAGTTTGAGTAGCAGTCAGTACATGGGAGATACTCTGACTGAAAGACTTTTTTCCCCGGTCCTTGTTTGTCGGGAATGTTCTTTATTGCCTTCACACCTCCAACGTGTAAAACACACAACTTGTACAACTTGTAAGACCTGTGACACTCAAAGTGTCCCATAAAACAGAAGAAAAGCCAGGAAACTGCATTTCAAATGGAACGACATGTTATGTCTTGCCAGCAGGAAAAGATGTCCCTCCATCCAGATTTGTGTTTATTTCTTTATCGTCACGATAAATTGGTTGTCTTTGAATTATTTCCCTGGGTATTCAACACTAATATAAGGTCTTTCTCTGTGAAGCCCATTACGAGGATCTGAACCTGCGCCTGCAGAGGCAGCACCATGTGGAAAGCGTCAGTGGCCTTCTGTTGATGTATCCCTCCTGCCTGCTCCACGTCATTGAGGTGAGCTCGCTCCAAAACCTATCTAGGGCCTTCTGCACCTGAGAGGGAGGGTCAACCTACTAGAAACCTTGGGGGAAACCAAGACAACTCAATCTCAATGTGTTGTAAATGCTTCCAGGGTGGGGGATCGGAATGCAATATAATGCATAGAGTTGTCATGGTTTCCAAAGATTCTAGAAGGTTTATCCACCCAACCAACCAATAGGTCCGCTGGGTGATTAAGATGTAGGGTAACATTAGTGTTAAACACTCTTCTGTAAAGATAGTATATTCTGTATTGTATGTATTCTTTAATATTCTGTAAAGAATCTAACGCGTCTTCTTGTTTGTTTCCTTCTTCTAGTCTTCCTCTGAGGTATTGGTGTCTCTCTTGCAGAACCTTAAGGACCTACAAGAAGATGGGTAAGGCTCCTGTGTTTTAATTGACAACAGCAACGCATTTTACCGTGATTTATTAGGGTTATACAAGTCCATGTGTTTGATTTGATCTAAGAAAACCAGAATAAGAAAGGATATTTACCTACAAAACATTGAAGATAATGAATAATTCATTCAGAATCAATATTGCCTGTGATGACGGTGATCCAGTATAATGTTACCTATGCAATTTAACCAAATTCTGTGATTAAGTGATTATTATATAAACAAATTCAGGGAATAATAGGCTACTTAACTGGAAGTGTAAGAATTTCAGAAATAGTGTAAAGGGTAGTTACGATCGAACAAGCGACCCATTGGGCTTCCCTGGTTGCCATAGTAAGGGGATTGGAAAAACAAGTTCTGGGCCCGAATTTCTTCAATTATTGAGGTGGACAAATATGTATTCAATGTTATTAATGCCCTCTCTCCAGCCATCTGGTGGAAACTGCAAAGGTAGTTCTCATGTCACATGACCTGCCAAATAGACTCTTCCATCAGTGGAGCTACAAGGTTAGATTTGGGTCTTTTATATTTTCTCTTCGGCCAACTCATGTCTTTCTATACAATATCCAGCGTTTTTGTAGAATACATAGATGGTTGGATGGATGGATGGATGGATATTTTCTTTGATTATTCGATTGATGAATCCATCAATTATTTGATGCATAGTTTGATGTTTGATTGGATACGTCATTGATTGACTGATGGGTTGATTGAAGGTACTGACGATGCACAGCAGGCCTCTGGGAGAGGAGACTGAGGGAGAAAGTACAGACGCCCTGGTTGGCACTGTCCGCTCCTTGATTCTGAAGCTAGGCACCCACCTTGAAATAGCCAGCGAGGTGCGTAATGCGTCTGCATTAATAATACATGATAAAAACCTGAACCTGACCAGCACCTTAGGTCAGGATATGTTTTATTTATATTTAGAAATGACTTTCTCTATCACTGTAATCTAAATCAATGAAATCTAAAAAGATCTGTTTTTGTCATTTTTTGTCAGTCAAGGTCAGAAATGTATTAAAATACGATCACAAAACAACACAAATAAATTCCTTACGTGGTTCTGTGTAGACTCTGCCGGGCTCGGTTCTGGAGGAGGCTCCAGAGCTGGTGGTCCCTCAGGAGGTCCTGGTCCGTCTGCTGGGCTGTCCAGAGCTGCTGAGCCCACAGCAGTACCTGCAGACCTACCACGCTCCTCTCAACATCTGCATGGACTCTGGTAGGAGCAGCCCCCCCCCCGCCGTATGCACTCATGTAATTCATATATGATGTATACAAAATACGAGTATTTGAAGATCAGTCAGACAAACATGCAAACGCATAAACCTTGAATTATGATAATTAAGATCATCCACAATGATATGGATGATGTCTTAAGATATTTGTGTGATAAGGTTTAACAGTCAGTAAATAACTAAATACATATATTTTCTGTTTACAAGGACACGTTTTTGGAAGCAGCTGTGCCACCACAGTGTAACATTTCTGGCCTTGACGGTATGAATCCTCATGCGTGTTACTTCTACCTCCTAAAACACGTCAGATGTTATCTCGCTGATGTGACTTCATTTTCTCCTCTGTGTCGTTATTGAATTTGATCTTTACGATCAATCCAGGGTGACTCTGAGACAAATGTGTTGTACTATCTACAGATGCATTATCTGGCCTGAAGAGTTGCACCTGGGATATGGGACCTGCAATATGAGTTTGCTGTGGAATCCATGTAGTACCAATAGAGGGTGGTATTCTGTCAGATATAGTTTCTAGGTTGCCTTTTATACTGTCTGTTCCAAAGTGGATTTGCTCTGTTATCTTGTCAGTGTGTTTATTTTTTAATATATACTATTACACTTGTGATTTGCAAGACACTTTTATCCAAAGTGACAAACAGTGAATATAGATACATTTCATTTCATACAGTTACTCTGTGTGATATGCTCTGCTGCCTGGTTTATTTTGTCCCTCACGCCCAATGAATGTGTCTACAAGCAACTCAGACCAAACCACAGACGATATATATATAAAAAACATTTTAATAGGTTGAACATTCTAATGAGGCTTCTTTTTTTGATCGTACAGTACACTGTGTTCCACGTATAATTTTTCATATTTTTCATATTCATCTCTACCCGCTCAAAACGCATCCACAAAGTTTGACACAAAGGGCTCTAAAATGTTCCTTCAATCCGTAGTTTATTTCCTTTTTCTTATTTTGGCCCCAGTGAGATGTAAGAAATAAACAGTAAGAAAAGAACCGGTGATGATAGAACCAGGGGACAGTCCAGCAAACAAGTTCATGTCGCAGTTTACAGAAAACATTATCTTTTGTTTGTGTTTGTTTGTTGCTTATCACCCGATAAGTACTGGTTATGGCCTGCAGCTCGGGAAGGAATACAATTTTCATTAGGTAGCAACATACAGCATTTACAGAACTTTCTGGTGTTTGGTGAAAATGTAAACTGATCTTACATACGAAGTAACTAGTCGAGCTTTGCTTAGCATTCTGCAACTTGTCACAGACGGGGAGTGAAAGATGGCGTTTCACATGGGAGCTGCAGTGTGTATGATTCAGCTGAGGGGGAGCACAGAGTTATGTGCTGAACTTTGCACGGGTTTTTGTTAGTCTCATTTAAAATAAATACAAGCACACGTACATACTGGGCGCAAGAATGAGACATGTTTGATAGGCATGGTCAAAAGGCATGCTGCTGTTTTGTACACAGAGGACAATGTCTAACCCAAACGTTTCCCAAATTGTGCCACAACACAGTTTTATCAAATATCCCTCCCCACATTTGAAACGTAAAAACTACACTGACAAAACACAACATCCCCATGACAACCACTTACGGGGAGAACTTTTATTTTTTTACCCATGTCCACAGTACATTCCACCTATTCAATAAATAGCCTTTGATTTATTTTTTGTTTTCATCTTTAAAAGGGCATGCTTTAAAAAAATTACAATACAGGAAAATGTTTCTGGGTCTGGTGAATGCCGATCTCTGTTTAACTGAATTACTGCTCGTAAAGTTGTGTCAAATGAGTATGTACAGGCCTAAATAGTAATCCCCTTTTGTACTGGCTAACAAACAGCACAATACAGTTTTACAAAAGAGACCAAGGCTTTTAACAATGACTCGTTTCCATCATTGAAGGCTTCAAACTTCAAAAGTCTGGAAACAGTAACTGTTTTGAAGGACTATTTCACCAGGGAACTGTTTTACCTATATTAAAAAAAGAAAATGTCTGCAAATAAAATTGTATAAAATATATTTAGTCAAATCTCTTCAAATGTTTGGGTGGACACTGTTGCTGTCAGTTGTGAATGAGTAACAAACAAGGAATAAAAGATTCTGCAATTTAAATTTGTTGGTTGATGATTTTGCTCTACGCTGAATAATACTTTTTCTCTATTGTGAGCATGTGAAGTAGATTTTAATCTTGCTATTTATATAAGTGCCATACCCTATTATAATTGCTTCTGATAAATGTACAGTATTGTAGAATGTTTATCTGAAAGCTTGTGCTGAGACCAAAAAAAAGCTAAATGTGTCAAATTCAGGTGTTCCATAGTATATACTATACATGTATATATATATATATATATATATATATATATATATATATATATTTATATTTATATATATATATATATATATATATATATATATATATCCCTCTCCTCTAAGTATTTACATTTATGTACAGAGGAAATCGTATGAACAAGAGTCCTGTGAATCATGTCCAAGACAGAATGATACAGCAGCCCGGCAGCTTTGAGGCAACAAGAAGGGCTTCAAAACGGTCGACGTGGTCAGCGCACACACCAGAAACAAGTTAATGTGCCGTCGATCTGAATCAGACAGGTCCAACGCAAGGCAGACAACCACCACACACAGCGGCCGCTGCAGGAAAACATGGTTACTTATATGAATGATCTTCATATTTTGACTTTAAATTAAGGTTTCAGTGCACATAACATCCACTGAGAATTTCACAAAAGCATACGTTTTCAAAATCATGGCCGGTTCTCTGAATCCTCTCTAATGTTAACCTTTCAGGGAGTATAAAGGTTGTGACGTCACCGTGGTGACATTCTCCGTCTCTGTATCTGCGAACATCAGTGAGTTGATTTGGTCTTGCTTGGTGGTTAATCAACGACAATGACCAAGTATAAACTATTCAAAATATATCTGTATAAATACTCTCAGCAAAATAAACACTTGTACACTTTCCTGATCAAACATTGTTCCCTAGAGTTTCCTATTAACTGTCAACAGGAGAAGGATTTCCACACTGCAATGCACTGGTACAGGGGCCACCCTCTCTGCCGGCTGTGAGCTGTACCGGGGGCCAGAGGGGCCCTCCAGAGAACGGGGTCCGCTTCTTTAGACAAGCAGTAAAACTAAAGACAGGAGAGACGGCTCTGTCCACTTCCAGTTCCAGTCATGCCTCTAAGTTCAAGTCTCTTATTAGTGACGGTGTTTTCTATACTTCATACAGACATGGTTCCAGTGTGACTTCGAAACGAGGCACAGACTATTTGGATTTTTCTACAGATCAAAGCCCGGTTCTCCTCTTCCCGTATACAGTTCAATACATTCTGTGTATGTGAAGGGGTCCATAGTATACTGTCCATAGTAATCATATCATGTCCTCTGAAAATGTCCCTTATAAATAAATATTCAGTGACTGATAACCTGATTGACTACGATGGAAACACCTACAGAACATCTGTGAAAGTTTAGGTGTTCAAGCTCTCAGCGGCCAGGTCATAGTTCCTTATTACGCTCAAAAACATGCATTCCCCATTTATGTTTTACGACACCAACTGTGCAAACATCATAGAGTACAGATAGAAAACACGTCTCACACACACACACACACACACACACAGACACACACACAGACACGACTAAATACGACACGCACACAAACACGCGCGCGCGCACACACACACACACACACACAGACTTTCCAAGACACCGTAGCACACGGGCATCGCTCACAGTTAAAGGCTCAGGCGCTACTGGCGTTTGGACTGAACCGTTTCGTCTCCCAGAACCCTTTCCACTACGAGACTCCACGACGAGGACCACGGGGGGGGGGGGGGGAGGGGGGGGGGTTCTACAGATGGCTTTGAAAGATGGCGGTTAATCTTGAATGAACGCGAGACAAGAGCCCACCAGTTGGAATGACAGATGTATGCAACAATAGGCGGTTCTTCCCTCCACACAAAACAAAGTTCTGCCTGTTTCCGGTGTTCCACGTGCATGCGGTTGAAGGCAAACGTATTGTATGAGAAATCAAATAAGGCAAAAATAAAACGTCAGATAATAACGTAAATGAAATCAAAAATATACACAAATTAAAACAAAAGGATCCAGTAGACACACAACACCGATGTTGTGTTAAAATTCCCTTCGTGCAAATGTCTGAACTTATAAAAATCCTGGATACAGTGAATGAGAATGGCAGTTTTTCTATGGGTTTGAATCAAAGGTTTATTCTCCCAGCGTCATAGCTCTGTGTGCTTAAGCCGGGACGAAAGGGACCCTACGCTGGAACGTTGTGGTCGAGGGGTTTGGGAGGGTTTGTTTCGCATGCCGTGCTAGCAGTGTGGTGTTGTGATCGTGGTGGTGGGTGGGGCAGCCTGTGACGTCATAGTACTGTGCTCTCTGTCTCCTCCTCCTCCTCCTCCTCCGACTCCAACGCCTTGCTGCAGGTGGTCTGGACGATGGCGATGGAGTTCCTGTAGGGGGCGATGAGGGGCTCATCAAAAATACCGTCCAGCTCCACATTTATGACGGGGATATCCAGGTTGCAAAAAGAATCTGGGCCGGGCGGAAACAGGAGAAAAATAAAATCAAAGAAGAAAACAGGGAGAGAGAGAGAGAGAGAGAGAGAGAGAGAGGGAGAGAAGAGAAATGGCATTAGTACATGAATAAACATAATACATTCATGCTTAACACTGTCCGTGTTCTGCCTCGGAACACAACATCTAAACTCCACGGCGATGCACAGGCAAGTCATCAGGAAACAAGTCAGCAAACCGGGATGCCGGCGCAGGCCCCTGCTCGTGTATCAAATGACCCGGACGTCCCTGCGGTCATCATACATCCACAGGCGCTGCCTCCTGGATCTGACCATGGGGACAATGGTGACATCCAGGGATGAGGACCAGGTGGGGGGTGGGGTATGGGACACACACAGCGAGGGGGGGGGGCACTCCCCAAGGATCAGCGGTGTGGGGGGGGGTGGGGGGTGGGGGACGGGGACGGGGGGAGTGGGGTGGAGAGAACGGGAGTGAGGCTGTTTGTTAAACGGAAAGTCAATCTGAGGGGGGGGGGGGGGTGCGTCTCGATCGGGATCCAGGGGTCACTGGGAAACGTGGTCGCACAGCGGGGGACGCTCTGTTCAGTGGACGGCCAATGAGAGCCATGCATCGCGTCGGCCACCATGCAGACGGGAGCGCGGCAGTGTGCGTTAGTGGAGTGAAACCCAGCCGTTATATATAGATCCATACATCGCCCGCATGTACACAGCTATATACAACAAGGTGTGGCCGGAGAGGGGGGGAGGTTGCTCAAAGGTGCGTTGACGATGGATCAGCTTCTGTCTATACTCCCTTTATAGTGCCGGCGGCGCCAGGGGAGGTGACGGGCCCAGCCGCTTGTCAGCGGAGATCACTCCGACTCCCGAGTGCTGAGATAAGACGCTATGCTATCTCAGAGAGAGGAGCCGTGATCAACATTTGCTGCTTTGCTTGTCTGACCAATGGACTTTTGGACCCAAGAATTGATAACAGGAAGCCGGGTTCGTCTTTAAAAGGAAACCAAAACCCCTGCTGGGGCTAGTCTCCGCCCACTCACTGTCACGTTTAGGTAAAAGGGCGTTCTTGCTGCCCGCGTGTCTATATTGCTGTTCCAGGTTGGGCTGTCACCCCTCCCTACAATCTGATTTGGGGTGGGGGGTCGCCCGAATGGTTGATAGACGATACCTGGTAACCAAACACAGCAAATAACTCTTATCCAACGTCTTGGATTTTGAATTGAAGTTGAGATTTGGACCGGCATCAACTACTACTATCACTTTTCATCAGGTTTTGGTTTCCTTCAACAATAGAAAACGTGTAAGACATGTGGCCCTTGTTCTGGAGCAGTTAGAATATTGATCCAAAGTCTTTCTTTAAGCAAACGTTAACTAGTTTGGAGTGTGCTGGCCAGCCACATTTAGTCAGATGGAGATGGATGGATGCCATGTGCATGTGTGTGCATGTGTGTGTTTGATTATATGTATGTGTGTGTGTGTGTGTGTGTGTGTGTGTGTGTGTGTTTATAGACCTATCTCTGTATCTGTGTGTGTTTGCATGTGTGTGTGTGTGTGTGTGTGTGGCGCAAGTGTTTCTGCTTGCATGTGTGTGTGTGTGTGTGTTAACGTGTATATACATGTATCTGTATTTCTGTATCTGTCTGTGCATATGTGTGTGTGTGTGTGTGTGTGTGTGTGTGTGTGTGTGTGTTTGCGCAAGCATTTGTGCACGAGCATTTGTGCTTCGGTGTGTGTGTTTATGTGTACAGTATATACATGTATCTGTATATCTGTATATGTGTGTGTGTGTGTGTGTGTGTGTATGTGAATGTGTGTTTATGTGCGTGTGTGTGCGCATTTGACACTATGGGTGCGGGGAGCAGGGTGGGACAAGGTGAAGGGCAAAGGGGGGAGGCTTCACGTAATGCTGTCTCCTTCTTACCCTAAAAAGTCCCTCTCACAAACAGACTCACACTGAACCTCTGGCCTCAAACCGCTGTAGACGGAGAAATAACCAGGCCGACAAGCGGAGGAAGAAGAAGAAGAAGGAGAAGAGAAGAGGATGAGAGATAGAGAGTTAGAACCGGTGGTGCCGCGCAGGGAGACACCAGCCCTGGTGGACGCCCGTCACAGCTCAACACAACCGGACATGGTTTGCCCTGGTGTCATTCTGTAGGCATTGGCTTTATTCCTATACCCCCTTGTGGTGCGTGACTAGTCTTGTTAAAAAATAAGGTTGATAAAGAAAACAGATTTATAAAAAGGTGTTAAAAGATATGTAACTCCACCATTCATTAAAAAAAAGAAAGAAAGATAATCCTCCAGACGGTGTATTGCTTTTAGGATAGTGCCGGAAGAGTCCACCTGATTATATACAACATTTCTTAAAATAAAGAAGAACTCCGAATACATCAAAACAGATCAAAACCCTTCGTACTCCGTGTTTAACAATAGCAGCTGTGGTGACCCGACCCTCCCCTCTGACTAGCGGCGTGTTCAACCCGGCCGGCGCCTGGTGCACCGCGGGGGGGTGGGGGGGGGGGGGCCTCACCTGTGGACATGCTCTCCCCAGGGGACAGCCCGTCCAGCAGGCCGGGGGACGTCTCCAGGGGCTGGGGGCTGGAGCCCGGGGTGCTGGGCGGCTGGGGCGGGGGCAGGTTGGGCCTCGTCCGCGGGGGCTTGGGGGTGGGCCGGGCCTTGGTCAGGGTGCCCCCCAGCGACGGGGGCGAGGGGAGCGACTGGGTGGTGACGGAGCTCTGGAAGTGTCCCGGGGTGGCGATGGTGGCGTAGCCCTGGGGGTAGCTGAAGCTGTAGGGCGAGGGCGTGCTGGGCGGGGTGGGGGACAGGCTGACCGGGGAGGGCTGGCCCGTGGACTGGTCGGACATGGCCCCCGACTGGCAGTAGGGCACTTTGGGGGGGATGGGGGCCAGCTTCCTTGCTGGAGGAGTAGATAGTAGATAGAGGAACGTTAATCACACACACACACACACACACACATACATAGACTCACATAGCACACATACTCACACATAGACACACACACACACACACACACACACACACACACACCACAAGCATTATACTGCTAGTAATTGTATAAAAAGTAACCACTATGTTTACTTGTACGCTTTTGCAACGCACATGAATTTGTTTATTAATCTTCTCTTGTAGTAAAAGCGATACCATCTTACTTTATTTATCCCGAGGGAAATTATTGTGCAGCAGTTGCAATACAAAGTACGTTTTAGAGCAAATACATACAGCGCAAATATGCAAGTAAACAATTCAATTTAAGAGTAAAATAGTAAAAGTGCTATGCTTTGTGTTCAAATCACTCGGCCGAAACGCACAAGGCGTAGTGGAGGTGGTGTTTCGCTCCTCTGCTCCTGAGCTACACCTCCTCCCCTCCACCCGCTCACCTCTCCTGACGGTGCAGGGGCTGTGCCGGACCCTGCATGCCCTTCTGGCCGATCACGGGAGAGAGCTCCTTGTTCTTCAACGTACTAATGGGTTGGGGGGGGGGGGGGAGATGTGGGGGGAAGGGTGGAGGAGGAGAAAAATCCACATGAGCCACATGAGCCAAGGAGTCCCTCTCATCACACTCCTGTTTATCTCAGCCGTTCTGGGTGGTTCTGTGTTTGCTACCCAGGGCCGGACCACAGCGTAAAAGACCCCCGGAACGTGAAGCCTTGCGAAGACAAACATCTGGTCTGATATTGCGGCAGTGCAGAGCAGAAGCAGATTGAAAATCCCAAGTCAAACCCTTGCGGTTTAATGGAGTCTGTGTGTGTGTGTGTGTGTGCGTGCGTGCGTGCGTGCGTGTATGTGTGTGTGTGTGTGTGCCTTTTATGGTGAAGACAGCAGTCAGAATGCCAATGAGCAGAAAGCCTGAAGGTCGAAAACATAACCGATTTCTAGCATAAGAATTATGGCTAGCTCCTAGCTCCTAGCTCCTAGCTCCTAGCTCCTAGGTCCCGATGGAGCTGAACCAGAGGAGCGTGTGGCGGTTGGGCGGAGGGCCGATGGGCTGCTGGGAGGAGGATCTGGGAGGAGCTGAAATGTGGAGCGCACCCCAAAAAACGAGACGTTGGGCTGCGTTCCAATACCACAGGTCAAAAAAAAAAAAATATATATATATATTTCAAATTGTGTTATTTCACCTTGTGCTTCCTCATCTCCTGATCGCTGAGGACTCAAGCTGCTATGGGGCTTCTACCACTAAGGAGTGAGGACGGAACCGGGCCCCGCTGCGACGGCTCATTACCGCCCACCGCTGCGACGGTGGTGCTCACCCAAAGCTCTGAATTTCCTTGGTTGCCTAGCAACAGGCTCAGGCAGAAGATGCCCGCATCCACAGGGCGGCAAGGCCCTGCCGCTAGGCGGCTATGAAATGAAAGATGGATTTGATAAGGGAACCGTTTATAGGGAGGTCTACGTCTCCGGCGTGGCCCAGTTTCGCACATGAAACGTAAAAGCTGAAGGAAATAAACTTTTTACCAACGGTATACCAACGGGAGTGACAGTCTACAGCCCCCCACCCGTCCCCCTCCCCCCACCCCCCGTCTCCTTCCTTCCTCTGTGTGGGGGCGTCACTGAACGCGGCTCTGTGTGTTTTTGCGGTGTGGGAATAGCGGGTGCCGTAGTTACCTAGTAAGCATGGCTCCTCTGTCTCGGCTACAGGCACATGCGGCCCAGGGAGGAGGGGCCGAGGGGGGCGGGGCGCTGGGAGGGGGGGGGGGCTGGGAGAGACCCGGGCGGGGGGGGGGGGAGGTGGTGGTGGTGGTGGTGGTGGTGGTGGTGGCGGGTCTGCACCAGAGGGGTCTTAACGTACGGGGGCGGGCCGCCGGTCTCAGGCGGCGGGGTCACGCGGGAGGAGGGGGCGGCGCACAGGGAGGCCTGGCGGGGCAGGTGGAGGGAGCTGGGCTGCCTGGGGTTGGAGTTGATGTCCAGCTGCTGGGGGAGGAGGAGCGGGGGAGGGGTGTAGGCGGCCCAGCGGGGCGGGGGAGGCGAGGGGCCCCCGGGGCGCCCGCCGGAGGAGGAGGAGGAGGAGGAGGAGGAGGAGGAGGTGGGGTGGTGGTGGGGGTGGGGGTGGGGTTGGGGTTGGGGTTGGGGTTGGGGAGGGGGCGGAGGGGGAGGGCAGGGGGAGGAGGAAGAGAAGGAGGAGAAGGAGGAGGAGTAAGGATAGGGGGGAGGGGGCCTCTCCTCCTCGGGGGAGGGGTAGGCATAGCAGGGGTCCGACCAAGCAGAGGACGCATCCTCCGAGCTGCAATGATAAACAGGATCAATGGTTTCACGGGACACCAGGCGGTCAGCAGATATGTTAAGACGTACGTGCACGCTGTGGTTTTGCTCAGTGCACATTCAAGTGTTGGTTCCACGGGGGGGGGGTGGGGGGGGGGGGGCGGGGCGGGGGGGGGGGGGAGAGGACGGGAATACACCCAAACACCACCCAGTTAGGGGGACGGGGGGGGGGGGACGGGGGAGACGCACGAGGTGTGGGAGACGGGGCAAGAAACAGGAAGTAGTGCTCCCGAGAGGTGTATATTCAGAGCATAACAAACCAAGGAGATGAAGGGAGGAAATAAAAGTGTCACCTGGTCCACTGCAGCGGTGTGTGACTATGCGCCGAGAAGCTTCTAATGACGCCAGCGCTGCTGATGGGGGGGGGGGGGAAACAGAATTCATGCACATGCAGCGACCTCACAGCTCCCCGCGAACTCTGGATGAACTCCTGGATGAGGATGAACTTTGAGCATAACAGCCCCCCCCACCCATCCAGCCCCCCCCCCCCCCCCGCCCCCGCCCCCCCCCCACCCCCCCAACGCCATCAGAACTCGTTGACAGCGGACAGATTATGCGGCGACATCTGACGGTTTACCCACGCGCGGTAACTAACCTCGAGCGATGCGACTACTGACTTCACAGGACCCGGTGATGAGACACACACACACACACCCACACACACACACACACACACACACACGCACAGACTCACCCGCACACGCACACACACACACACACACGCCGTGCGAACACACATGCACACACACACACACACACACACAAACACACACACACTCTTGCGCACACGCAAAAACACACACACACACACACACACACACATGCAGACAGATGCGCAGACTCGTGGGCACACGCAGACCGTGGCGCACACACACCTGCACACACACACACACACACACACACACACACACAGACATACACACACAGATGCACACACACACACACACACACTCAGACACTAACACACACACTGAAACACTCACACACACACACACACACACACACACACACACACACACACAAGAAGAATATCCACATCTAAAGCATGAGGAGCAACATGTCAGGACATCATGGAACGGCATGCTTTGGCTGCTATTGAACCACAGGGGGCACACAGAGGTGAGGAGCTGGCACCGGGGGGGCGGTCAACTGTCAGCGTGTCACAGACATGTCAACACGCGTGGGTGTAATAAGTGGGTGGGTGGTGGGGGGGCCGGTGGTGGGGTGGGGGGGGCGGTAAGAACAGACGAGGCTGTTTTCGGTTCTCAGGCCGGGGGAAAAATACCACACTGAGCAGCACAAGGAGGAGGGGGGGGGGGGGTGGTGGTGGGGTGGCGGGGTGAAGTGTGGCAGGGGCGTGGGGGGCCGTGTGAGGGGGGTCGGGGGGTCGGCGGGTGACGGGGGGGGGGGTCGATCGGGGGATGGGGTGGGGGGGGGTATAAGGCGGTGAAAGCCTTACCTGCTAGTGGGGGGCGGGGTGGGGGAGGGGGGCCCAGCGGCAAAGCCCCCCAGGTACTCGGGGGCGAGCGCGTCAAAGGGCGGGGTGGGGGGGTGCGCGCCCGGCGAGGCGTTGCGCGTGGCAGACGACGAGCCCCTGCGCGACACCCACGAGGTGTCCATCACCCTGACACCCATGCTGCAGGAGGAGGGTACAGAGATGCACAAGCCAATCAGATTCACGGGATGGGAGGAGGAGGAGGAGGAGGAGGAGGAGGAGGAGGAGGAGGATGAGGAGGTGGAGCAGGGGGAGCCTGGAGGTCCGGTTGTGAAGACCGGACACCGTGTGCCGCCGTGCCTCTCACTCTAAGAACACTAAACAGAGCTTGACCCCTGGCCCCTAGATTAGTGTCCGTGGAGATATTATTCACAGTGAACAAAATACACACAAGGAACGACAACGCTTGCTGGCGCGTGTTTGAGAGTGAAATTTAAATTAAGATCACTGGCGATCATCTCTGATTCAAACATCAGCAAACATATTTTGGCATTTCAAATCAAATGACAGCGACACAATGTTAACATGAAAATGACCTCATGCTTCACGTGCAGAAGACACATGTCGACAGACTGATGTGTGTGTTACAATCTGCTTTCGGGGAAATCTTTTTCAGGAAACGAGCGACTCTTCTAGTCTATCAGCCCGCACTTGTTCTCAAAACAAGTCTTTCCAGGGGCCGGCCCGACCGCTGCACAGACTGAGTGAACACAGATGAAAGGCTGGCCTTGTTCCTGAAAGCAGGAAGCAGTCGCTCTTGACAACAACGGTCACTCCGGTGACAGTGGGTTGAAACCAGGGTTTTCTCCCTGTGAGTCAGACAGACTCATGAGGACAGAGGTGCCACATGACAGAGTCTTTCAACATGCGAAGGGGAGTGGGGGGGGGGGGGGGGGGGGGGGTATCGGATGGGTCTGGGAGGTGAGGTGAGAGAGTGAAGAATAAGTACAGTACCTTTGTATCTTCCTAATGCTGCCGTCGGTAGCGGGAGAACAGAGAGAGGAACAATCGTGACTGGCGGTGTAACAAACCCTTCCCCCCGGCCAGGCATTCATTCAGTGTTTATCTGAATGTGTATGGCATGACTCCAGACAGAGATACACACTACAAATGCTTCATTTCCCATAAGCACCGGCCCCACATCGACAACCAGAGGACACAACGTCACATCCCCCTTCACACCACACCTTCCAGTTAGCCGAGGGCCACAGGTGGAGGACCTGCATCCAGCCGCGGCACAGCAGGGTGCATCACGGGGGGGGGTTTGCCAGACAGGAGGGGTGAGTACTGGATGGGTGAGTCATGCTGAGCGTAACAAGCGGAGAGATTCAGGGGAAGCGCTGAAATGTTGTATCCCCGGGGCGCCGTCAAAACACTTCAAATCCGGAGAGCAAATTATCGCTCCATTTAGCACTAATTAGGTCAGCGAAGCTCTGCTTCTCTGAGCCCAAATACCTCGAGAAAGAGGCTTCCGTCTACAGCCTCTTCAATTCAGAGTGGTGGGGCTGCATGTGATGAATGCACGGTTGATATTGACAAATCCAAAGTCACACTGGATTAAACAGAGTTGAGAAACAAATCCTCAAATTGCTGATGGTCAAATGAATCAAGACCAAAATAGTGTGATATCACAGGGATCTCAGGGATTCTTCTGATGTTTTTGTCAATGCATGATTTGAAATATGAAGCACATTTCAGGGTGTTCTAACCAACTAGACTGCATCAAAATGTGTTTTTGTTTGGTTATAGAGAGTATATGTAATTGTATATATTGTATAGCTCACTTTTAGCAATGCTAGGCGAATGGGCGACAGAGCTGAAGCTACATACATATGGCGTTTGTGGTTTTAATACCCAAGCCCACAGCCCAGTATAATTCAATCTCCAGCCCTTTCAAAGTGTACATTCAAGATCAGAATGGAGATCTGTAATGACCTACTCCAGTGGGTCATGTAGCACTGAATAGGATGTATGTGATACGCAGAGTTAAGTGATGCATTCACTATATTTGATTCTATCCAAAATAATAAAGGACAAAAAATTATGTGTTAAGTAAATTGTTACTGATCTTCAACGTCCTTTAATGTTCTTCAAAAAACTGACTCAAGAAAGGAGAAGTGCTATTGATCTGGCCAATCACAGGCCCAGACAGGTTTAATTAGCTAGCTCTTATGTAGTTCCTGGATCCCACGCAGCTCAGAGTGCTAGCCTGTCCAGATAACACCATGGTGGTATTAAAGAGGCAGAGTGCGAGAGAGAGCAACAGAGAGAGAGGAAGGGAGAGAGAGAGAGAGAGAGAGAGAGAGGAAGAGAGAGAGAGAGCAGCACAGAGAGGAATGGAGAGAGAGAGAGCGCGAGCAATAGAGAGAGATGAAGGAAGAGAGAGAGAGGGAGCTTGAGCGAGGGAGAGAGCGAGAGGAGCAAGGAGGAGAGAGAGAGAGAGAGGTTGAAATTCGACTGAGATGGCAATGGAGAGAGAGAGAGAATCAGAGAGAGAAACAGAGATTAATATCTTAAGACTAAATCCTCCTCTGCAGCTCTGTGGTGGGCATATTCTTCACTTCACAGACCATATCACCTTGTTTCTATGAGCTTAATCCCTCCTTTTGTTGATATGTCTCTCTCTCACACTAGATCTATCTATCATTCTACCCCTCTGTGTCTGTCTCCCTCTCTCAAAATAGATCTATCTGTCGCTCTACCGCTCTGTGTCTGTCTCTCTCTCACACCACTAGATACCTCTGTCACTCTACCTGTCTGTGTCAGTCTCTCTCTCACACAAGGTATATCTCGCTACTTTTCTCTGTCTTCCTGCCTCTCTCTCTCTCTATCAAAGGGGAAAGGAGATAGGTAGATAAACAGCGATGCGAGAGCTCACCACTCACTTTCTGACAAGATATCCCAAATCTTACACAGTCTGGGATAAAATACAGACCAAACCGGCGAAACACTCTCAACATTCTCATTAATAGATTATAGACGCTATCTTTTTACGATAATAATCATATTTTCTTCTTTAAAGATAAGGTAGGCAGTTTATCTTAAAAAATATTTTTTGTCATACTTCCCGACAGCAGTCAAAAAACAGACAAAAACTGACAAATATCTGTTGCTGTCGCAAGGCCTGTAATAAACTCATAAATCCAATCCTTTAATCTGGCCTAAATTAGATTAATGGATGGCCTACCTGCCGGTCTGTCTACCACCTGTGCGCACTCTGCCTGTGCACTCATTGTGCATGATAGGAGCATTCTCCAAGGCTAGGCAGACCTATCACTGAAGCTAGCCCGCGGGCGTGGCCTGCTGTCTTACCCATCCTTCTTGTAGAACTCCAGCATCATGTTGTCGGTGGCGACGCTGAGTGGGCGTCGGCTCTGGTCGTTGTGCCGGCGCTCGCTGAGCTCCATGTCCGGCGAGGGCATGGAGCTGTAGTTGGCGTTGTGGTTGGTGTGCACCGGGCTGCCATAGTTCCCCGTCACGTTGAACTCAATCTCTGCAGAAGGAGGAGGAGGAGGAGCAGGAGGAGGAGCAGGAGGAGGTGAAGGAAGAGGAGGAGGAGGAGGAGGTGGAGGAGGTGGAGGAGGTGGAGGAGGTGGAGGAGCAGGAGGAGAAGGAGGAGGAGAATGAGGTGGAGGAGGAGGAGGAGGAGAATGAGGAGGAGGAGCAGGAGGAGGAGGAGGAGGAGGTGGAGGAGGCAGAGGAGAAGGAGGAGGAGAATGAGGAGGAGGAGCAGGAGGAGAAGGAGGAGGAGGAGGAGGTGGAGGAGGAGGTGGAGGAGGCAGAGGAGAAGGAGGAGGAGAATGAGGAGGAGGAGCAGGAGGAGGAGGAGGAGGAGCAGGAGGAGGAGGTGGAGGAGGAGGAGGTGGAGGAGGAGGTGGAGGAGGCAGAGGAGAAGGAGGAGGAGAATGAGGAGGAGGAGCAGGAGGAGGAGGAGGAGGAGGTGGAGGAGGAGGTGGAGGAGGCAGAGGAGAAGGAGGAGGAGAATGAGGAGGAGGAGGAGCAGGAGGAGGAGGAGGTGGAGGAGGTGGAGGAGGAGGCAGAGGAGAAGGAGGAGGAGAATGAGGAGGAGGAGCAGGAGGAGAAGGAGGAGGAGGAGGAGGAGGAGGTGGAGGAGGAGGAGGTGGAGGAGGAGGTGGAGGAGGCAGAGGAGAAGGAGGAGGAGAATGAGGAGGAGGAGCAGGAGGAGCAGGAGGAGCATGAGGTGGAGGGGGAGCAGAAAGCGGAGGTGGAGGAGAAGGAGGAGAAGAATGAGGAGGAGGAGCAGGAGATGGAGGAGGAGGAGGTGGAGGAAAAGGAGTCGCAGGAGGAGGAGGTGGAAAGAAGAAGAAGGAGGAAGAGGAGCAGAAGGAGGAGGAGAAGGAGGAGGAGGTGGAGGAGGAGGAGCAGGAGGGGATGGAGGTGGAGGAGTAGGAGGAGGTGTAGGAGTAGGAGGAGATGAAGGAGGTAGAGGATGAGGAGCAGAAGGATGAGAAGGACGAGGAAGAGTACAGGGCAGCGTAAGAAGAGTCATGTTGTTGTAGTCTGAGAAGATGCTGATTGTGTTTTTATTGTGAGGCAGGTTGCCATGTGGGTCAAGTCCTCGCTGTCTAGTTTGCTTCTCTTGCGTTATGAAAACGGGTGGTTTAATATATAAAATGTGCTTTCAGCCATACTAAGCAGCTAGCTGAATTATCCTTTTTTTAAAGGAGCGGATGAGGGAACCAATATGGCCCTGGGTGCCAACTGCGATGATAGCCAGGAAATAGAATGGAACACGTCCTGCTCACCCCCGGGATACAAGCTGTCGGCGTGCTGGATGATGGGCTCGATGATGCCGACGATCTGCAGGGAGACCGTGGTCATCATCTCAGTGATGTTACTGCAGGGGGGGCGCACAAGGGAGGAGAGAGGGACAGATATATGGATTTAGAGAGAGAGAGAGAGAGAGAGAGAGAGAGAGAGAGAGAGAGAGAGAGAGAGAGAGAGAGTATGCTAGTTATCTATATAAGGCTGGAGTGTCCAAGCAGCTTTCTGCCATCAAAGGACATTTGTAGCGCAGCATGCCTAATGCAATTTCACAGTGTAACATTTAGAAAAGCTAACACTTCAGGCACAAATTAAAGTTAGAAAGTGATAAGCGTGTTTAAAAGATTGACCAGTTGTCAGGAATAAGTCTTCCTAAAGCGTCATCATCATGGCTATAAGATGACATCTGAGGGACAGACTCTGTTAGGGCAGACAGAGCTGCTGAGTCTTTCTGAATACCACATATCAGTATGCAAGCTTTAGGATATGCAACCCCTTAAAAGTAGTAGTAGTAGTAGTAGTAGCATTTCAACAACTTGAACCGACTTTTCAAAACTATCTCACATTCAATCGTACACAATCCTCCACAAAATACATGAACAGCAAACATGGCAGCAACGCGGCCTCTCCCCTGTCCTGTGGCGTGTGGCGTGAGGGAGTATGACAGACGGTCCGGCCGTACCCTTCGCTGTGCGTCCACAGCAGGTTTGGGCCCAGCACTATGGCGATGTTCCCAGGGGTCATCTTGTTGTCATCTTGGTACTCTGTGAGCTTGGACAGGAATTTGATCAAGTACCTGTTGGGGAAAAGGAAGGATATACATTTAAATGATTGTATTCATTTAGAATTCGTATAAATAATGATTCACTTCAACTCAAGTCAGAGAAGGATTATTTTTCTAGTAGGAACACTTGTGTAGAAAGTTTCAATAAACATCAGGGCAATACAAAGTTCACTAACGATAAAGACATAAACACAACAGCTGTACTCTCATTCATATTTTCACATCTCCTGCATCGCATATCTGCATCAGATATGCGATGTTACAAAAAATGAACTACAATAACAAGCGCATCTGATTTGCAGCATCTCCAAACTAAATTGGGCCAGTGGGTTGCTCTGTGGTTCCCAGAATGCATCTGGCCTGATGACTCAAAGTTGGGCCCACAGCTCACTGAACATCAGGCGGCGAGCAGAGCCCAATTGCAGGTCTAACAGGTTCCGACTGAGCAGGGTGCCGCAGAAGTAGGCAGAGAGACGCCCCCCATTTGTGAGATTTGGGGATGACATTGACAAGAGCTGCAGTAACTCTCTTCTTCTCGCCCGCTCGGTCCCTCTCTCTCTCTCTCGCTCTCTCTTTCACTTATCCCGCTCCAGTCATCTCTCTCTCTGTCTGTCTGGCTGGCTGTCATCTCCGGGCGCACATTCTCCTCCCCTCCTCTCTTTTGATCCGCGAGAGGACCCTCAGCAACATCACTCAAAGTGCTCCCTCGTTCTCCAGGCAGAAACGCAAACAAGCGCTCCATCATTCTCCAGGCAGAGACACACAGGCGCTCCATCATTCTCCAGGTGAACACCGGAGAATAAAGACTGGCGTGTTCCATCGCTCCACATCCTCAACCTTAAAGTCGCCCTTTCTTCTGCTGAAGGGAGTTCAAAATCCTCCTCCCAAAAATGTAGGCCCTTGTTGTCACACAGAAGGTGTGAAGACTTTGATACGTTCGGCTGTGTTTTTCAGCTGCTGCTGCTGACATGAAGGGAGCCAGACGATATTCAGGGTTCAAAGGTCAGGGTTCAAAGGTCACCCTCGCTCTGTCGCGTACCGCAGATTTGTGTGCATCACGACGGCGGCATGGAGAAGAAAAGGGCTGGAGGTAGACAGGGAGAGGAGGTGGTGAAGAAGGAAAAGGAAGGGAGGGGAGGGATGAGAAGAGGAGCTGGAGAGGGGAAGAGGAGGTGGAGAGAGGAAGGTGTGGAGGAGGAAGGAGTGACTCACTTGAAGTTGTTGGCGTTGGCTGGGGGGAGTTTATCACAGGTGAGTTGCAGGGCCAGCTTTCTCTTGTCCTGGTCTTGGATACTGCGACACAGAGACACAGACGCAAGTATAGTGAAAATAGTGACTGGAGGAAATGGAGGGTTAGTCAGTGGGGGGCACATGATGATAAATATTAGGATAGTTGTATTATGAAAAAGAAACAAGCTACTCACTTGGACGACTGAATCCATTCATCATACAGTTCAAAGGTCATCAATGGCTCCGGCAGCTCTCGTAAATAGGACTTCAAAGCCCCTGGTGGAGGAAAGGAGCTTTAATGTACACGCTGCCGGTGTAGACACTGCATGTTAGAATGCAGACACACACATGGGACATACAACACGAGCGCTGTGTGTCAGCGGGCCACACAGAGGAGAGGATGGGAGCCTGGGAGGATTAGAGTGAACCACAAGCAGGAGACAGCTGTTATCCAATCAGACGCTCCGAGGCTCCACTCAGCAGCACCCAGTGAACAGAGCAAACAGCAAACAGCTATGTTCTACTACTGTCTCCACGTAGAACATAGAACTACTGGGGTACTGCCTGTCCTCATGGGCTGATGGCACAACGTTGAACATGGAAACACACCTGATGCAAGCCGTTCTTGATATCCTGTTTGTGCATTTAGTTTATAGACAGCAGACAGTAGATATTAATGTATATTGTAAGGTCACCGCTCAGCACACGTTGAATTTGGTTGCGCACGCAGTCTTTTTATGATGCGGTGTGTCACCATAGTTTTTCAATGATGCAGTGCATTGAGTTACAGCGAACACTATGATGTGAAGCAATACGTTCAGGGTCTATCTTGGCTCTGGCTCTTTCAGTGATCATGGGTTACTTCATCATTCTGTCATCTGCTAACTTCAATGACTTCAAGGAAGAAGGACGCTGAAGGATGAATGTCCAAACTAAGACATGAATGACTTATGACCACTGTCTCCCAAGACCATGACATGACATGTGTGTGTGTGTGTGTGTGTGTGTGTGTGTGTGTGTGTGTGTGTGTGTGTGTGTGTATGTGCGTGTGTGAGTGTGTCTGTTAGTCTGCATACGTGTTTGCGTGTTTTTGTGTGTGTGTGTGTGTGTGTGTGTGTGTGCGTGTGTGAGTGTGTCTGTTAGTCTGCATACGTGTTTGCGTGTTTGTGTGTGTGTGTGTGTGTGTGTGTGTATGTGTGTGTATGTGTGTGTATGTGTGTGTTTGTGTGTCTGTTTGTGTGCGTGTATGTATGTGTGTATGCGTGTTTGTGTGTGTCTGTGTGTCTGTGTCTGTGCGTGTCTTTTTGTATGTGTAAGTCTGCGTGTGTGTGTGTGTGTGTGTGTGTGTGTGTGTGTGTGTGTGTGTGTGTGTGTGTGTAGTGCCATGTTCTGTGTGACAGGGCTCAGCACACACATTAACTGTACAGTTATTACAGCTCTTAGACCTGAGGGGAGGCTTCTCCGTAGTAATTAGATCTTGTTAGACCGAGGCCCGCTGTTTCTGATATGATGCGTTTAGACGTTGCGTTGGGAACATGGAAACATAGTGACATGCCTACATGCCCTCAAAACACACACACAACCCACACACATGCACACACACATTAGTTAGTTTGGGAATAGAAACACAGAAAAACCCACACACATTTGCACACACCATGAC